>NC_045168.1:525000-567500 GCF_900700415.2 Clupea harengus
TGACGAATCAAAATGGGAGCCAAAGATAGAAGACAGCATTTGATGTGTACTCAGTCTAAATGCACCTGCTCCACTTCACGCATGGGCAGCGCATGGCCCTGTATACGCACCCAGAGACTAAATTAACACAATAGACTTAGGGTGCATTCTTTCTTTGTTGTATTTATACTTTTACTGTGTTATGGTGTGACAAAGTACCTCCTGATGTCAGTGATAAACAGTCTTGATTGTTGTGTCAATGGCAATCAGCAGTAGAGCTAAACAACACTTGAAAATCCCATTGTTTAACCAAAGTAGCTTTACTTGCATAAACTGCACTTGAGGAGAAACTTGTGTGTTTAAATGTCATCTCAAAGGCACTTTGGTAGAACTTTATTTTATGGTACAGTAACTATCTTGTAGTTAGTATGTAAATATGTACTAATTATTCCATCAATAACTTTAATTTTTAATGTAAGTACATTATTTATTACTTATTGGGTAAATATGTGGTAATTCTAAGTATTTCTTCTTACATTACTTTCATCACTTTTTGCATACAAATTCAGTTACTTGGTAGGTAACCAATAGCATGATAACTATTTAGTAATGAATTGGTAAGCACAATATAATTATTGGTACTTTCACGTACGTATCCATCATTTTCATTTCTGAGAAGATGTATTGGTAAGGTATACACAAAGTGGCTTGTTAGGTATTGATAGTGGGGTCCGGTAACTATTAAGTAGGTACGTTTATAACTATTCCCAATTCCTCAAGTACAACTTTCAGCACTTAGTAAGTGTTCTTCTTCCACCTATTTTCAAGAAATAGCTTAGTTAACTATTAAGTCTTCTGCAATACAGAAGGAACAGCACCTTCAAATAAAGTCAGGGAATCACTCATGTGTAACTTTACAGCTGAAATGAGGACACTGCAGACACCAATCTGACTATTGCCACTGCACATAATTAACAACTACATTATCTAAGGTGACATGAGAGGTATTCATGAGGAGTTACAAAATAATGAATTCATAATTAGTTAATATTAATTAAACATCTACCTATTAACTTGTTAACTTTATTATTATCAGACTTTATAGCCCAGCTAATACACGTTCACATAATTAAAGACGCTCGACAAGAAATGACCAATAATTACTACATACTTATCTATTAATTACTAAATAATTAACATGCTCTTGCCATTTTTCCATGCCTAGCAAGTAACTTTGAACTCATACATATGACTAAAACAAATGTTATGTAGGAGGAACTACTTCTACTACTAAGTCACAAAAGAGAAACAAAATCCTGTTCATCCTGTCGGGATTCATTGTTTGATAATGACCAGCGGACTATACATTATCTCTTACATATTAGCCCATTAATAACTAAATAATTACCCTACCCTAGCCATTGTGCATACCTAGCAGGTAACTTTGTACTTATATCTAAAAATGAATGGTATCCAAGTACAAGTACTAATAATTACTATATATTTATCCACTAAGTACTAGATAATGACTGTAGCCTAAGCCTACTGTAAAATAAAGTGCTCTTAGGTTGTAAGAGATGTGCAGATGACTATGAATGCTCAGGTGGGCTTGATCTTCAATCAGCCGGAAAAGGGCACGTCACCCCACTTTTCATCTCTTCACTGGCTCCATGTGTCTGCCCGCAGCACATTTATGTCTGTGGTGCTCACCTTAAACACAGCAAGCAAAACTACACCCACCTGCCTGAACTCTTTCAGCCAGCTCTCCATCCTACGCATTGCGTTCTACAAATGAACTCATATTGCCCTCACTGCTTGGCATGAAGACTGCATTCAAACTTCTTTCTTCTTTGAATTAGGACGAGTTACCCAACTGTGTTCAGTCTGAAAAAAATGAATGTTATTCTTTCTTTCACAATGCTTTTTGTGTTTTTCATGTGCTTGCTGATTCAAATTTCATCAGATACACATTCAGATCCAACTATCTTTTGTGTGGCAATTTTTTTTCAGTGTTTAAGTGTTTTCAATGTCCCCTGATGTTACAGACCCCCTCACACAGGTACCACTTCAGATAACAGCATCTTCCTAAAGAACAAATGTAAAATCTCAAGGAACAGCAAGTGAAGAGAGGCAATACAGTTACTTAACATGTGTTTCTTGGTTCTGAACAACCACTCGCCAGCTGTGAAGTAAAGCAGGCTGGTGTGTGAGATTAAACAGACAGGGGGTAAAGGGC
The DNA here is from genome assembly GCF_900700415.2 of Clupea harengus. Taxonomy (NCBI): domain Eukaryota; kingdom Metazoa; phylum Chordata; class Actinopteri; order Clupeiformes; family Clupeidae; genus Clupea; species Clupea harengus. The sequence continues at coordinate 527,216 of NC_045168.1, forward strand.
CTGATCCCAGCCCACAAGGCTCTGTGTGAGTGGGAACATGCAGACGGTGAAGAGGCAGCCTAGGGGCCATGTGACCAGTGGGAACTGGCCCTTTTCAGCACGGCTTCCTGTATGGCTGACACAATGGAGCCTAATATTAGCACCGCCCCCCCTCCCCCTCCTCCTCCTCATCTTTTTTTTTTCATCCTTAAAACTCTCCTGAATTGTTCTGAATTCAAAGGCAGGTTGTAGCTGCTGTGGTTGTTTTCTCTCAAACAGGCTCGACCTTAAATCCCGTCTCTGGTGAGATTGAGCCGCATTGAAAAGCAATAAGGCCTCCCTTTACCCCCCTGCATCTGCTCGATTCGGGCCTATCTGATGGAGACCCCGCTGGTAATTGAATGAACCCTAGCTTGCAAAACAATGCTGCAAATATGGCCACCCGTGGAGGAGACACAACTTCAGTGAAAGGAGTGGACAGTTAGCACAGAGCAGAAGAGTGAGCTCTCCGGGCTGTAGATTTAGATGGGAATCTTGCGTAGCTTAGCTTGACCGCATCAAAAGTGATATCGAGGCTGCCGTTGTCTCGTGCAGGGAGGAAAGCCAACTCGACTGAAACATAAATAAAAAAATAAACCAAATAAAGCTGTGGAATAACTGAAGGTTTGACCAAGAACAGATGAACCCTCAGTACATGCTATCCAAAGGGAGAAATGTTCAGAAATGTTAACCAACTTGTGTTCTCTTGTGACCTTTCTTTTCAGTTAAGACTTCATCTGTTCTTTTGGCATATGCACATGACATGGCTCAGATAATTCTTTAGCTGCGTGAGTGTGAGGATCAGTTTTATTTTCCATTAGGCAGTTTCTATGATGGAAGCCCACAGTCAGCAGTAGGGACTGCAAATGAGAAGGAAATAGCATTTTAACAAGTTTCTCCCAACAATCAATCCCTCTAACAATTTGAATTTTCTGGTTATTAGAGGGAAATGAAGCTGCTCAATGCTTTGGAGGGGAATAAAAACCCAGCTCCTGATCGATAGAAAGATCAAGGGCTATGCATGACTGTCAAAATAATTAGGATGAATTCTCCTTAGCTAATTTGATTTCGGGTACACTGCGATCATTATTCATTGTTGGTGCATTCATATTGTTTTTGAAATACCATCTTGGTGTTACATTTCAGAACTGGGACTTTGAATTGTCTCAAGGCATCAAGGACTAAACACAGAAGCAGGATCTGACATTTCAAAACAATACACTGCAGATGAACACATGCAGGGCCACGAGTATTTAGCTAAAGACTACATCTCATCTGCATACATGACTAGATAAGAGTCCTGCTAATAAACTGCAATTTTTTGTATCTATCATGTACACCATTATACCTCCAGGTATGGAGTATGTTCTCTATATTAAACATTACCAATCTCAAATGTCTGCTGTCTCTATATCACATCTGAGCTTCACTCTTTGAGAAAATCATCACCAGACACATTGCAGTGATGGACAGTAGCATTAATTTGAATGAGAAACAAGCCAATCTCTACTCCAGACACAGACCTGTGGTTACCTAGCATCCAAAAATATGGGAGAGAGGAGGTCACTGTAGGCCCAGTGTCTCAGCAGATATTAGCGAACCCATCTCTGACCCACTGTCTACTGGAGTGCTGTTATCTGTCATTTTGGGAAACATTGAATTATTACTCAGTCTGACGGGCCAGATTATAAAGATGACTCAGTGTAATGCGTCATTGTCACAGCTGGGAAGACAACCGAGCCTCAGCGAGTAATCATACAGACTCTCCAGTGGAGCCAAGCCAGAGCCCTGAGGGGAGAAGTTGTGTGTATTTCCCAACGTCACCACAAATGTTGCTATTATTATGATAGTTGTTATTATTATTAATATTATTATTCACCAAGGGTTTGTTGAGTGAGGTCATAAAAGGACATCAACATTAATTTTATCGCTGAATAAATATAATTTCTAACAGATGAAATGCCTCATTTATGTTTCAGTAAAGAGACAGCATGACCTATGTTCTAAGCATGTTTTACTTGCGGTAAAATTTGTTAGTGGGTGTTTGCTCAAAATGGCCGCTGACCCATTCAGAGGGTTTGGACATGGCACAGTGGATACTTACCTCTGAAACAAATAGTTTGTGTTGTCGTTTGTGTAAAGGATGTTGGTGATAATTCCCATAGAATTTGTTACAAGTTTAAATAGTTTTCTCTGTATTTTACACTATATTTGGTGCAAGTCAGGCAACATTGTGTGGGGACACCTCTTGGCCAACAGGGTCTTTAGAGCCTTTCTGGGGAACTGTGCTTCGTTCTGGGCAGATGGTGAGAGAGATGACATAATCCAGCGGTACAGGGGGAGAGAGAGGCAGCTTGTGTGTGTGTGTGGGGTGGGGGGGGGCAGAACATGTTCAACGTCCTGTTTGGGTCTTTCACACAGCACCACTAGTGTGGGAAAGGGGAGAGGAGAGCACCAGTGGCTGGGAGGAGTGTGGAGTGTGTGTGTGTGTGTGTGTGTGTGTGTGTGTGTGTGTGTGTGTGTGTGTGTGTGTGTGTTTGTGTGTGTGTGTGTGTCAGAGACAGATTAAAAACAAACAAGGTACATAGCGCCTTGAAGCTGAGTAAAGTGGGTATAGTGATTGGCATTAGGCTAGTAAGGTTTGCTTGTGTGTTTTCATAATTATATGGGAAAGTCACAAACCCTCCACACACATCCCCCTCAGACACACACACACACACACACACACACTTCAGCGCTGTCCTCCTTCCATGTACTCACACAAACACACAATCATACAGACTCACATACATATATGTACACACACATGCTCAAGCAGACATACTCAAACTCTCAAATGACCCACATAAATATGCCGTTTACACACTGGCAATACGGTGTATGTATATAGTGTATTAATACAACACATAGAAAACTAGCACTTCATTACAACTCTAGAAAGACCTTTTTTCCACCAGACATAACTGAGAAGGACTGAGAGGGCCCGTCACAACACTGGCCGCATGGGGGACACACAGCAAACTCTCCGAGGTCCTGCAGTTTTTTTGGTAAAAAATCATAGCCAGCCCATTTCCTATAATTCTTTGCCTACGCTGGGAAAGAATTTGATATCCTTCCTGTGCGCTTGCCTCGCACTTGGCAACCTCGACCGAGCGAGGCTTAAGGGCATGAGTGGAGGCACGGCTTCAGAATGTGCCATTGTCTTTTGTTTGCGTTTTAAAGCCCCCTCACAATGCAGAGCGATTGCCTGTCATATAAATAATGCCCCCTTGTCTTGTTTTTCGTTGTTTATCTTGAAACAATTGTAATAATGATCTCGTATTGTGTATGGCTACCCCTCTCTTCCCCAATAATACAATTTCGGAATTGTTGCTGCAAGTGACCACAAAGATGGACAATCAAATGACATCAGAATCCCACGTCTGTGTACTTCTTTTGATTACATTACTGAATGAAGCTTGCTTATTTATGAAAGATTCTGGCTGGATTCTTGCATCGTCTGCACATCTCCCACATCTTGACGTGGGCTACAACATGACAGGTATTTACAAATAGACCTTGCCAGTCAGGTTTGCCCTTTCAAGTCGTCAATCAAGCATGTCAATCAAGAGGAGCACTATGTCTTTTTCCACTTCTCTCTGTCATACACTCTTGTGTGAGGCCATTCTGTGAGTTCAGCAACAAATGCAAGGCATTTACCCTCCAAATGTCAAAGCTGTTTTTTTCCCAACCTCTTTTTATTCACATTTTGCATTTTTATGAAAATTGAGATTTTGTATTAAGTTAAGTGCTGACATTTAATGCCTCATTTAAAATGTGTCTGGGTGGATGGGTAGGGGTGGGCTGGGGTGAGGGGAAGGGAGGGGAGAGGAGGGCGGGGGGGGCAGGGGTACACAACACATGCTGCGGCTCAAATGTAGATCAGCCCAATAAATACAGTAGTGGTGACAATTTGAGTACTCTATATCTATGTGGTTTAATTCAGACATTAAATTAGCAGTACAGTACAGTGACTCAGTACTTCCCCAATACCAAAAAAAGAAAGTAATCTTCAGACAGCCCAACATGTGCTCTGGATCGAGTCCTGACAGTGATTCATGTTCACACCTCCGCAGGGACAATTAAGCGCATGAAATTAAATTACCGTTAGAATCAACAAAACGCCCCATCCAGGGATCACACTACAGCATTGGTCGCAGTCTCTAATAGCATCCACAGTGAGACAGCACAGAAGCAGGGGGGCTTTGCAGGGTTTTGTTTATGGCAAACAGCAAGCTGAACATTAACAGGGGCGGCATGGCTCCAGCCGGAGGGCGAGAGCAGAGAGCATCCACAGTGCCTTGGCTTCATCCTCGGGGAGTGGGGAAAACCATCCGCTGCGTTACCAGAGGGCGAGAGCAGAGAGCGTCCACAGTGCCTTGGCTTCATCCTCGGGGAGTGGGGAAAACCATCCGCTGGGTTACCAGAGGGCGAGAGCAGAGAGCGTCCACAGTGCCTTGGCTTCATCCTTGGGGAGTGGGGAAAACCATCCGCCGGGTTCCATTAGGGGGTTTCTATGCAACAGACAATGGAATGTTTTTTTTCCCCTTGTGAAAGAAAGTTTTTACCAGGGACAGAAATCCGCTTTTTGGTCCCTGTTGGTCCACCATACTCATACACCATACAATGACATATGTTGGTAAGGAATTAATGATGGATGAAGGGATGCTAGTAGTGAGTGCTGAGCCATAATCATGGAACCAGGGTGGCATTGTGGTGCTAAAGCCAGAATACTATGCTTTGGCAACATAGCAAGACGTCCAAACACAAATTATTTGGTGTGGAATGTCCATTTCAAGCCTCAGCCAATCATGACAATGAGAAAGAATGTCTTTTATTTCCTAGGTCCCGGCTTCTTTCCTGTTTCAGCCAATCACACGGCCCGGTGATCACCAGGAAGTGTGATGCTCCTAAGCCAGGATGTCACTTCTCTTGCTACACCAGACCACTAGTGCGATCATGGCCAGCGTGAGGAGGATGGGGATGAGGATGAGGACGGCGAGCAGGTCGTCCGACGGGTCCACCCACACCACCCGCTCCAGCGTGCAGTTGGAGAAGTAATGCTTGTGGATGTGGATGATGAAGCCCTCCACCAGCGGGTTCGGCCAGAAGCAGCCTATCCGCTCGGAGTTTTTCTCCGTGCAGGCCGAGAACAGGTGGTACTCACTGTGAAAAGGTGAGGAGCGAGAGAGAGAGGGAGAGAGAGATAGACAGAGAGAGAAAGAGATGGAGAGAAAGAGAGAGAAGGGAGAAAGACAAAGAGAGGGAGTAAACGAGACACAGAGGGATAGTGTTTAGTATTAGCTTTAGCACACTTTAACACACTTCACAGTTCAGAAGAAATTAGAGACTCTCATGTGGATGTATTTTTAAGTTGGCTATAGAGTCAAACTGAGAATTACTGATAAACTGCTATTTTATCAGTAATTAGGTTCTATTCCCTACACCCAGAAAAAACATTTCGGAGGAGTAACACATATCTATGCCACTAAAATGCCTTTCAAAATGTAATGGTTGAAGTAAATTAAGAAATATGCCTTTGCCAATACAAATTTGCCAAAAAAAATTGAATTCCAGAATGTCATTCCAATAAAGTGGCTTTTGATAATCATGTCTCCTTAAAGGCTGCCTGCCGTCACCATGGCAAATGATTTCATTGATCATATTTTATCAGGGAAACAAAGCAAGTCTAATGAGGGATATGAAAGTAGTTGGAGGTGGTCAGGTGTTCATTACCTGCAATGAAAGACCGGTAATTAAGGGTGTATTAAGCAAATGAACAGCAACTGTGAAAAAACGAATAACCAAGAACACCAAATTAGACCCTCTACTGGCTACAGAGGAGTGTTTAAGGAGAGAACTAATTTAACTTATTATATAAACAGTTGTGAAGCATATTCTGAAGAGTTGAAGAGTCAAATTAGGTTGCGTTCAGAATTCAAACCCTGACTGTACACTTGGACTTTTGAGACAGTCTGACATTAAGTGACCTGCAGCTTTTGTTCAATTTTTCCGGGGATTTGGCAGGGGGAAGAATCTTCACTTCTCTAAGCTGTGACAACCATTGAATAAAAGATGTATTCGTCACTTTCAGTAGACAGGTTCTGAAAAGAAAGACGGGGCTTGCTAGCTCTTTTTAGAAGAAAAAAAAGGAGCACGGCCGTCTTAGTGACTTTTCATCCTAAGGTTTTCGATTTGCATTCAAATGAAGAAAGCAGCCTTGGCCAGCAGAGCAATCTCCATGATGTGTACCTCTCTTTGCCACCGAAAGATACAGCTGAGGGCACTATTATCCTGCTATTGTATCTTCACTGTTCCTCAGAGCTGTAGTCCCCTGCCCTTGACATCTGGGCCAAGATAATGTATTTTGAGAACCTACTTCAGGTAGGCAGCATATATATGAGGCCTAGTGTTTTCTCTTTTGATAGGATGATTCAGAGATACCCAGTGTATCGTCATTTACCTGATGTAGGAAATTACCGGACCAACAGACAACACATGTCCTCTCTCACCCCGTTTATTTATGAACCATGCCCCGTGTGTTCCACACTCAATTTGTATCCTGGTAAACAATTAGGTGTGCACACTTTTTAATGCTCTTAGTTAAGCACTTTAGTCAAACTCCAGAAAAACACTCAAGTTGTACGGAAGGCCTGCTGAGTATATTTGGCATATGTGTACCAGGAGATTCAGGCAGCCCAAGACTGACCCTGGAACAGACTAGCACATCATATCCATCCCACTATATACCATATGCCACCAACTCATAAGTAAACCAACCTAGCTTCAGACATACATCTGCTAAAGCCCTTGGCACACTAAAAGCCCACCCACCGCGGGCTATTTTGCTCCTGCTAGTATTAATGTAATGTACACAGCAACATTAGGAGGCAGGGAAACAGAGTTTTTGTGTCTCTGGAGAGACACACCGCCACCCTATTAGTGACTCAAGATCGGCTACTGCGCAATCTTATTGCACTGCGATAATAGTAGGGAGTAATGACAGCTAAAGTGGATGCAGTTTGACATGTGGAGACGATAGCATGGCAAGCACTGACTGCCACTGAGTGTGTGTCTGTGTGTGTGTGTGTGTGTGTGTGTGTGTGTGTGTGTGTGTGTGTGTGTGTGTGTGTGTGTGTGTGTGTGTGTGTGTGTGTGTGTGTGTGTGTGTGTGTGTGTGTGTGTGTGTGTGAGTGTGAGCTGTGTATGTGTGAGCTGTGTGTGTGTGTGTGGATGTGGCCTCCATCTCCAAAAACACCCCTCTGCCCAAAGTGCAGTAAATCAATTTAGATGCAGTTAAGCAGTTAAGCACTCATGTTTCCATGTAGCCAGCAATGCCACTCCAGAGATAAGGCAGGAAATTGCACATTTGCCTGATGACCTGCAGTTTGTTTTATTTAACTGAAAGTCTAAATGTGATATTAGTGCAACCACATTTGGTTGAACCTGCCATTACCTAAATAGGATTTGCACGCTAAACCATTCAGGGATCATACTGGCTGAAAATGTATTGTATTAAGCAACGGCAGGATAAGGAAATAATATTACACAGACATTTAACCTAATAGTTCATATTAAAAGTTGGGTATACCCTTGCGGTATCTTTCTGTATTCTTGTTTGTACTTTAGTATTCGGTACACCTTATAAATATTACAGTCATGGACATCCTGAATGAACAAATGAGTGAATTCAGCAGTGAATGGAAGTATCCATTGCATAACAATGTCATTAATAAATTCATGATTTTTATTTTTAAATTCAAGGTTTCCTCTCCTGGGCACATTCTCATTCACACAGCAGAATAAAATGTTTCTCCTGCTGGGGCAACAGAATTTAGCCAGCTTCATCTGAGATACCCTCATGTGTTCAAATAAAAAACACATTTTTGGTAGGGCCAAGCTGATAAAAGACAGTTGCCATGAAAAAAAACAGCTAACCATTCTGGCACACTTTCAGTGTTTTATCACATTACAAACACTTGCATCAGGGCCTGTCAATTTCACACATCAACGTTGATGCTTTCAAATGTAGATGAACCATTTAGCAACTGGCAAGGGTTTACAGATAATTCACATTTTGCATTGCTTTGGTACACAGTAAATCGGCTTGCACTCATGTGGAACAAAGTGTCAAAGCAATGGGGCTGTTTTAGTCTCTTGGTTTGAACTTTTCTCTTTAGTCTGAGAGTAAATGAGTGTGTGACAGAAACACACACTTGCAGCACTATAAGCAAATCAACATGTAGCATACAGTATTTGAGCCTAGGTATGGTAATGGTAGCTTAGCTATGTGTTATCGTACAAGCAGAGTTAATATAGTTAGCATAGTACATTTTCATGAGTTTTTATTTTTATTTTGTCTTTTAGTTTTTTTTTTTTTTTTTACTTCATTTTAGGTTTAGTTAGTTTAACAAGTTTATTTTGATGAATTGACTAGTTCTAGTTTTTCAGGTTTTTCATTTATAGAAGCTGAAAAAGGTTGGGAGAAAGAATGCGTGACATCAAATATGATGCCACAGTGCCACAGTGCAAATCAAGGAGGGAAACGAAAACAAAGCAGATTTTACCCGCAATTCTATTTCGTTATAAGAATGCGTGACATCAAATATGATGCCACATTGCCACAGTGCAAATCAAGGTGGGAAACGAAAACAAAGCTGATTTTACCCGCAATTCTATTTCGTCTTAGTTTGTGTGGCAAGTATAGTGTTTATTTAGTTTTTGTTTTCAAAAACTCATTTTTATTTTTATTTTAGTTTACAAAATGATTTTGTCACTGCTAGTTTTAGTTTTAATGTAACTTTCTATAGTTAACTATAATATAATTAGTATAAGTATAATACACACAGCAGATATAGGGCTATTGGTGCAACACAGACAAGATCTAATGTTGAGGGTGTCACATCAGGGTTAGTTTCAAGGTCCTCTGAATACCCTTGAAGCTTTAATAAGAAAAATCCTGTTTTCAGAGCTAATCTCATCTTTAATTAGTCCGCCTAATGAATATAGACTAGTATGGTCGGGTTTTTAAACAGATGCAGTATTGCCATGGAGGTTCAGATGGGATGGCCTTCATGTGCTCAGTGTGCATTTAGGCTAATATTATGAGTTCATTATCATTGCATTGCAATACAACGAGACCCTGCCTAGCATAAAGGTGGCGCATCCTCTATCTGCTGGCAGAATGTATCTTTCATTAATTCTGGATCAAACAGTGAAAGGTAGACAGGCAGCATGAAAAATGCAAGACATAAACCACAGCAAGCAACATTTCTTGCATATTGGCAATAGACTATGTTCCATATATTATTATATTATATTCCATTACTTTTTCTACAGTGAACATATTACTTACTTCTGTGTATATTTCATTTTTATTCTCTAATTACTGCTTGAGTCGAGAGTCGATCGAAGGCTCTCAGGCTGTGAGTGGAGAGCGTGACTTTAATGATGCAGCTGAGCTGTTCTCTATTTCATCGTACATGTCTGGGTCTTAGTCATTAATGTGTTCTCTGTACCGCAAATACTGCAATGGTTATTCAGGTTGTTAGAAAGGTTATTTAGACCATTAATGTGTTATCTTAATCAATATCATATAGGGTGCATGTACTGGGTATTGACATTTTCTTTAATATGCATTCATATTTAGTATGCAATATAATACTGTAATATTGTGTCTCCCCCTTCCTACAACAAGGCAAGCTCACACAAGCCATTGAACTGACAGTTTGTTTAATTGATGGATTGGGGCGGGCTGACCTGACACAAGGTGTTTGCTTCCCTTGTAGTAGTATCCCAAGCATGTCCACAAGAAAGGACAAATGTTTACCACTTCTTTTAATCTACCGGGCATCCTGCAGGCTGTTGGGTTTTAAACGCAGATTCATATCAGACTGTATTTACCACTAAAACAGACACATCTTTGCCTGGTTTCTTTGTGTAGCTAAATAACACAGTCACCATTGCGTTTGTACCTCTACTGTTTAGTTTTCAGAGTGAAGTGACTCAGAGTGAAGTATTCAAAATACAACCGTGGGCTATTTTGACCATGGGGGTCAGGGTTCACATTGTAATCAGACCCAGAATGTTTTTGTGTGCTACACACACACACACACACATCACAGTGCCACATTTCACCAAGACCCCACGTTGTGAGAAAACGAGTGAGTGGTGCTTCCCTCCAATGTGATCTCTGTAAATAGCCGGTCTGGTGGCCCCTAAACAGGACATGTTTATCTATTCATCTGTACTCCCAGCGGGGGACTCTGTGTCATGAACCAGCCCAGAAACCCTTAATTCATCCCATGCTTCATGGTAATCGCATCTACCCGTGCCACAGAGCGCTAATGCCTATGTAGCTGATGCGCGTGTGTGTTTTTAAGTATCTTCCTTTTTCCCCAGAGAGCAAAAAACAGAGAATATTTACCGCACGGGCAAACACATGGAAGGCACATGGATCTGGGAAAGGGGGAAATCTCACTATAGAGTATAGGGAAAGGAGGATTTGAAAAAAAAAAAACTTTACGGTGTCCTTTAAAAGACTACTTCCAAAGAATGCAGACATGAATGAATAAGAATGAGTGGGCTAACCGGAGGCACTACCACTGAATTACCATAATATATATGTAAAATATCCCATCAAGGCATTGTGGATAAAAATAAAGCATTTCCCTGCGGACATATAGGAAAGATGTTATTGGCTGCTGTTCAGGAGGAGCTCAAATTGTATCCAAAGGTGTAAAAATTCATGAATTCATGCATCAGCTTATCTGTGCTTTTTCTTCTCCAGCGCTAAATATGCTGTCAAACTATACCACAGTTCCATCCCAAAACATCAGTGTCAAGCACCAGAATCCAACTGCTGTTCTACATACTGAGCTGACCTTCTGCATACTTGTGTCCGTCTAGCCACACATTTTGTTGAATTTCCACTACTTTTTTTTTAACAGTAAATATTTAGCTTTTTCTATACTTCATTATACCTGCTGTCACACTTAATGAGATATATCAGGGACTCAATGAGTCAGGCCAAGTTCAAATCAGTATCAGTATCAGCTCTTTACATCCAATTTGGCCTCTGCGTGTGTGCAGTTGTGCATATGTGTGTGTGCCTGTGTGTGTGTTTATGTATGTTTATGTGTGTGTGTGTGTGTGTTTATGTTTGTTTGTGTGTGTGTGTTTATGTTTGTTTATGTGTGTGTGTGTGTGTGTGTGTGTGTGTGTGTGTGTGTGTTTGTGTGTGTGTGTGTGTGTGTGTGTGTGTGTGTGTGTGTGTGTGTGTGTGTGTGTTTGTGTGCATGTCTAGGCATGTGTACGTGAGCAGAGGCCTGTTTATTTACTGGAAGCAACCATAAGGACCATTATGGGCCCTGCTTTGACAGAGCTTCACAGCCACACCTGTGACTGAGTGATGACCTGGCATGGAGTCCTCACTCACTGATATTCAAATAAACAGCCTTTAATCCAAACACATGCATATGCAATCTCTCACACACACACACACACACACACACACACGCTCACACACACACACACACACACACACACACACACACACACACACACACACACACACACACACACACACACACACACACACACACACACACACACACACACACACACTAGGGTGACCAGGTGTGCTGCTTTGCATTGTACTGCACAGCATTGCGACCCTTTGTCCCTCATCCCGCATACAGTGATAATGTCTTGCATTTTCATGAGACATTTGGGTTTTAATTGTCAGAAATAAGAACACATGAAGGCATTCTTTTACCCGCCCGGCACATAAGATCCTTATGCAATACATGTCTTCTCTATTTAATAGCGCTGTGTCCAAAGCAGCAACAAGGGGCATGTTCAACCCAGACAAAACTTAGCAAAGTGGTGGTGCGTTGAGCACCCTGTTGTGTTACCCAAGTGTTTCAACTATGGGAGCTGAGAAGGCAACTCTCAGTCTGATGAAATCGGCTTAAAAACATTACATGTTTTCTTAATCAGTAAGATAGACATTGTATCATAGTTTTAGGTTACCTCTCAGCAATGGTAACATGTCCCACATTATCCCACACAAACATACTACTCATCCCACATTTAGTCTGTTTGCATCTGGTCACCCTAACACACACACATCCAAACATACACACACATGATCCAAACATACACACATACACATACTGCAAGCCTGCACAAACACACAAACACACACACACACACTCACACAAAACAAGCTAGAAACCTGTCCAGCATAGATAAGCACTTGTTACTCCACAGGGAATGGTTGTGGGCTGACTGTGACTAAATGGATTGAGTTTATTCTAAAACAGAGATGTTGCGGGGTTCAGCTGGATATGTTCTGGCTTCATGACAAGACAGATCATCTATGTCATACGTCCATTCATTTCTCACATGACACCATAAAGTCACTGGTGCCCAACCCTCCTAATCACCTACAACCACCTAACCTGGTCACTATTTATGAATTGGTCACCTATAGACTGTCTAAAGATGCTCTTTAGGTTAACTACAGTTTATTGTTAATGCTAGGGTTAGGCATTGGGTTTGATTAAGGTGATGTTCAGTGAAGAATTAGACAGACTGAACTTGAATTTCAACAAGCCATCTGTAAAGTCCCTGTTGGCGGTCTATCCAAATAAAGTGGCACCCCTAACGGCCTAACCCTAATCCCATGCACACAAGTAAAACCTCTCATTTCCAATTACTACTAGTACATTGAATGTGGTTTGACCTCCAATTTTTTTGGGTTGAGCTCAGCATTGCCAGAACATGCTGCAGATGACCAGACTGCATTCACACAGATGAGGATACTTGGGGTTGGGTGAGCCAGCAAAGCTTTTAACAGCTCAACCTCAACACGGGTGTGATAGACAGCCTGCGAACCGAAACCCCTCAGCATGACACCCAGCTATGAGCACCACCTCCTGGAGTTCAACAGAGAGAGAGAGAGAGAGAGAGAGAGAGAGGGAGAGATAGAGAGAGGGAGAGAGAGATAGAGGGAGGGAGAGAGAGAGATAGAGAAAGGGAGAGAGAGAGAGAGAGAGAGTGTGAGAGAGAGAGAGAGAGAGTGTGTGAGAGAGAGAGGGAGAGAGAGAGAGAAAGAGGGAGGGAGAGAGAGAGAGAGAGAGATAGAGAGAGGGAGAGAGAGAGAGAGTGTGAGAGAGAGAGAGAGAGAGAGAGAGTGTGTGTGAGAGAGAGACAGACTGGAGATTGATTATGCAGAGGAAATATCAGAGCATGCTAAAGAGAGGAGCAGGAGGATGAAACAGCATAGTGTCTCTTTGAGTTGGGGAAAAAAGAAAGGGATAAACAGAAGTGTTGTTTTGAGTTGGGGAAAAAGAAAGGGATAAACAGAAGTGTTGTTTTGTAGACTCCGGAGGGGGGCCTGAGAAGGGTTTTCTGTTGTTTGTTTGTTTGTTTTGGAGGAGATTCAGTCATGGGCTCTTTGTTAAACATGCATGTCTAGCGTGTCTGGCATATTTCATACATCTGGCACTTATATTAGGCTGCCCAGAACAGGGTGTGAGGTTAGGAAAAATCATTTTAAAAGACTGAAGGTTGAAGAATTGAACTGTTAATTACCATTTAAATCTGTGAGAATTGAACTATATTGTTCATTAACATTTAAGTCTGTGCGGATGCTATTAAAACCTGGCTTCTACCGTACTTGCACATGCAACATGGTGTCACATATGGGGGGGGACAGGAGGCATCACTTTATTTCATGCCTTGCAAATTGAAGTTACCAACTCAACCGTTTCCAGGAAGAACTTTGGTGAGTGGCTCAGTCTGGCAGCGCACTTTAAAGTCCTGAGAGTCTCTCCTGAGAGATCCTTTACATACCTGATGAAATGCGTCAGGTTACACCAGTGCTGGGAGTCGACACGGGCCATCTGTCTCTTAAAATCGTCCCCGCACACCTCCATCTCCAGCAGCAGCCGCGTCTCATTGCACAGGAGCAGAGGCCGACGTGTGAAGCCCAGCTCTAAGCTCTCAGTCTCTGTGTGAGGATGAGAAGGCGGCGACAGAGGCACAGCGGTTAAGGGGGGAATGGCTCAGTGAAATGAGGAGGAGTTGGGTTACATTTTTCTTCTGTAAACAAAGCATTAAGTTGTTGGTTTTTTGAATGGGATAAATGCTCTTATGAAAAATGATGGGTGTTTGTAAGAACCCTTCTGTAAAAACGAAATGGTAGAAGTGATGTAACAGTACAAGGAGTGGAGAAGCCAAACAAAAATGTTCTCTTAAGACCTGAGGAAAACAGAGACAGCTTATTCTTTGTTATAGCGATGACTCACAATGCGACTCTTTGTTTCTACAAAGTGCCTTTTTGTCTTACAACTTTAGTCAAACAAACATGATAAATGACTGTGTTACCCATAGGTTCAATAGCTCATAGTTTACATGAGTCTGGATGTTACCATTCAGATCAGTGATAATCTGGGTCCTCAAACCTTTTTCTCCTGCCCCTTTGTAATTCATGGCAACTAAATCAAATACTATGAGGTTGCAAATTGGGAATATGAATGCATTTCACACATCTCAACATTATCTGTAGGTATAAGGCTGCAGCTAACATTAGAAGAGCCTAACTGAAAGTGTGGCAATTTAGCCTAGCCCTTTGAGGAGTTCATTTTTCTTCCCCAAGTCATTCCAGAACTATACCGTACAGAACTAGAATCTGCCATCGGTCGTTTGAGTTCATTATTACATCATCAAATGGGCCCTTCAGTTAGAAACATTCTAATCACATTAGCAGTCGTACTCCGCTAGATGCTCAAGCATCTGAATTTGATGGAGGGTGTTATTTGAATCAACTCTGATAGAAAGGTGAATTGAGCTCAGACTGGGGGTTAAGTGTGCTCGGTCCAAATGCCGCTTGTTCTTGGTGAAACAAGTTATAGAACATGCTTACCTGAGAGCGCACTTGTCATCAAGGTGTTAACTGTCAAGACAAAAATATGAGTTGGATACCAAGTTAGATAAATCATCATAAAATGATATGCTGTATATACGCCAGAGTACTATTACAATTTTTGTATTGTGTTAATGTCTTGACATTTGCATAGACCCATCTAACATTATGCATGCAAGTCGAGTCAGCTCAACCCACACACACACAGGAAGACAAAACTCCTAATGACAGTTTTGGCACAGTGGCGTTTGCATGACTGACAGTGTCTGATGGATAATGTCCATAGGTTATATACCCTTCAGATGTCAATGGCTTGGGCAAATTCCTCCTTCGGGAAAACTCAATCTGTCATCCTGTACCCTGATCCCCCTGGTGTCAACCTGCTATGAATATTTTCAGAAGTGGAGTCGTTGAGAATACTGATGTACTCTGACAGAGATTCATTGCACAGTCTTCTTCCTTATTTAACTTCTGTAACTCACTTGCTAGAACAAGGCTTCTGCAACTCAATACAAATGGCTCAGTGACTAATGACAGACCACATACACTGATTAATAATATACCTTTGCAGTTCCACTTTATGTTAAGTGTCACAGTGCATTTGTAATAAATAACACCATATACTTCTCCATTATGCAGTATATCATATAATACTTTCCTAACCCTAAATCCAGCCCCACATACAGTATAAATATAAATTGTATTGATGTTCTATAGGCCACTGAATATACCTGAACAAAAAATGGAGACGTCTCTATTCATTTGTGTTTGCTCATGTGATACTCTCAGTGATGTGAAGGTATAGATTTCACAAGTGTGTATTCTGATTCCTCACTCTTGAGCAGTGCTGTGGAGAGGTAGGGGGGTGCGGATCAGTTGTGTGCCTCCGTGGGGGTTGGCAGCATCTTTCTGTGATCTTAGCCCCCCTGCTGGCATGGAGCATAATCAAATCCATCTTTTGATACGCCTAACAAAATGTCCAGCACATTTCTCGCTTTTTATCTCTCTCCACACGCCCATTAATGTTTTTGCCACTTTTATCATCTCAGGTCTGTGAAATTTCAATCTGAGTGAAAAATCAGTTCTGTCTTTTCTTCCCCTCTCTGCTTGTAAACGACGTCTCCAAAACAGGAGTAAACAAATGGGGCTGTGAAACTCTCACAACTCCCAAAGTGGCACAGCAAGCCAGGCGAAGCCCCCCGGGTGAATTACTGTTGTGGCCCGCCATGTGACGTGCTATATTTGGCCATTTCCTGCACCAGGATACACACTTGTTCAAAGCGGAGGGGCCCACCACCACCATTCAAGATAAAGTTCAAAGGGCAGAGAGGGAGGCAGCGATGCCAGAGAGGTACCACAGAACTACCCCCAGTGTTTTTCAGTTTTTCTCTAGTGACAACCCCACCACACACCCCAACCCCCGCCTTTTCACTGTACACAAACAAAACACACACAAATGCCGTCACAAGCAAAACCATCCAAGTTTTCAAAGGATTTTTTTTCTCCTGGCAAAACTTGCTGCAGATGTTTATGGGAGAGTTAATCCCATTTAGCACCTGTTCACTATATGATAGCCTTCTGTTCAGAGACAGTAATACCGTGCAGTACCTGCTGTCAGGTGGGAGTCATTTCAGACATATGTCTGTTGAAAAGTGTTTTAGTCTATGAATAGACTCTTCACTGTTCAAGTCAACTTCTTAAATGATTACTGGAATTCTATATGCTCAGAATATTTCACAATTTTTGTTATCATGTTTCCAGGGTTCTGTAGATCAGGGAGTGTCTTTGCTCAGTCTGGCGACAAACATCAAGTCTGCATTGGAAGCGGAGAAATTGTTGACCAAAAATGAGCACTTAACAGATGTAACACTTATAACATCTCTTGCAGTCAAGGCTGTAATATTCTGTAACATTCTACAGAATCTGCTTTCGACATTGAGCTGTTTTATTGTTTTCTGAGGCATTTATGCAGGAGGCACTGCAAAGGTAATTTATGCTGCCCTAGCAACCAGATCAACCATTTTCAGGTAAACGGCAGGGGCCTCAGCAAAATCAATCAAGATTGTTGCAACTTTCAGTCCATGATACCACTTGGTACCATACTTTCTCAACGAAGTTTCACTTTTTTGGCTCTGCAATCAGAATGATATTAATTGGGAAGAGTGGGAATTGTGTCCTCGCAGGTGTGAAAAGCAGGGATTTCCTTCACTGTCAATCCAATTTCCTTATAAATATGTATTAAGTCAAAACTATGAAACAGATTTTGATTGAGGATTGAATACTCATGGGGCAAAAGCAAGACTAATATATGTAAAGATTATGGCCTCCTGTTTCAGTTTAACTTCTATTAAATGTTTAATTTAAGATTCAGCATAGCCCAATTTCATGAGCATTCCCAGGATATTGTTACTAGATTCAGTGGTAATCTACAGAAAAACATAATAACCTTATAACATTTAAAAATGTATGCTGAAAATGTTTTGCTGTGAGCAATATAATATTTAACTGGACATTTCTTGCAAAAGGATGTGGCTGGGGCCATATATTTGTTGACATGACAAATGATAATTTCTGCTCCGAGAATTCTGGTATTATACAGGTTAAATTCCATAAAGAAAACCTCACTTCCATAAATTAATTTCAGATGTGACAGAAACTTTCCTCATTCTAAGTAATTTGAAAAAAAAAACTGTAAAATGTTTAAAATGCCACCAATCCTGTTTGTCACTTACCAGTGCTGTCTTATGTAGCATTACTCTGAGAGGAACTAAAAGCAAGGTACGGACTGAATATTATTCGCTACTACTTCAGCCACCACAAGGCATGGCCCAATTACGATGACTGACATTCTTCACAGATAGAGTACACTTCAGACGACTGCATTCATTGGCTCAATTATAGGCCGAATTAAAAGTGCTTGCTCAGTTCTTGAAGGAGCTGTGTCTAATTTTGCTTTAGTAAGTTCTTTTTGTTCCTGCCACGCCAGGTGAAGGTATCAAGGAGACCCAGCTGCATATAATCTTGTAGAGTTTAAGGCTAATATGGAGATAGATGGGGCAAAGCGACTCCATGCAAAAGGGGGTCAACACATCCACTGGCCCTCATTGCACATGCTTTGCCATTTCTGATCCCAATAGTCACATCCCTGCCCTAGAAATTGAGAAATGTTGAGTATGATTTTTCTCTGTCTCTCTGTGTGTGTGTGTGTGTGTGTGTGTGTGTGTGTGTGTGTGTGTGTGTGTGTGTGTGTGTGTGTGTGTGTGTGTGCGCATGTGTGTGTGTGTGTGCGTGTGTGTGTATGCACCCTTCACCCTAAGATGTGCTCTTAAATGCGCTTTAGAGTCCTAAAGCTGTGTCAGTGCCTTCACACACATTGATGACAGGCATTGCAGTTAACAACTCAGACAGCACGGAAATTCATCAACAATTGAGGAGGCTTCAGCAATCACTCAGACCACTCTCCAAAGCAAATGTCTGCCAGTGCCCATCAGAGGGAAATCAGTCTCCTATACTGCTAGTTTAGGGCTGTTTGTGAACAGCTGGCCGTGACCCTGTTTCCTTGGAGATGAGTTGGGTGGTGGTGGTGGTGGTGGTGGTGGAGGGGGATTGGTGTTCTGTGGTATTTCCTTTGCTTAAAACAAACATTCAAAGGGAGAGCGAGTTCTGGATCAATAGAAGGGACTGTTCAAAGAGGGCTGCTATTGATGAGGATTAGGATTATGCCAGTGATCACAATTTGTTAATTTCCCTGAGATGTGTTTAAACTCAGAGCTCGCAGGCAGCGCAGTTAAGGTCCTGATAAAGATCTAGCAGGATTAGAATGACCCACAGTATGAGTGAAAACATAACAACTGAACAAGGATGTGTTTACACTTTTTGTTTAGAGGAGAAGGAAAGTTGCACCAATCAATGCAAAAACTGAGCATATTCTCATCAATAATAAATACCCACCTCTCACAGCTGGTTACTACTTTACGATTTTTATGGCCAAGCAGAATGAAGAAACAAACAAATAAGTATATCAATAAATAAATAGGCAGTGAATACGGATTTCTGTGACAAGAAACACCATACCCATGTATGCCATCTGTGGTCTCAAACAAGTGTGAGTGAAGGTGTTTGCAGAGGTTATTACAAATGAAGCCAGTGTCTCACATTTGACAAAGTGACAATGGAGGGGACCTCATCCCCTTCCCACCAGGGTCAACATCCAGAGGTCAAAATGGCAGTCCTGTTCATTTCCATCACACCTACTGATGGTCAGATAATAAGCACTACCAACAGATACAGAACGTGTCTTACAGTATAAACATATGCTAATAATATTCTAATATTCATAAACTTATACTATAGCAAAACTCAAGCTAATTTTGCTTCTTCCAAAGTACCTCACAGCATATTTATGATGTATATTCGGTGTACTGAAAAAATATAGAAATGTGATGGCTATGTTTGCATAGATACATGCCACAGCCCAATGAGTAATGGATGATCTGTACATCAGTGTGTGTCTAAGTCCATTTTCAATTCATCATTCATAAAGCTGTAAAAAAAAAAAAAAAAAAATCTCATCTCAATGTGTGAGTTTGCCTATTCCAGAGAAATAAATTTGATAAACTGAGACATTGATTTGAAATCACAGTGTGCAGATAGATGACTGTCTGTCACTGCAGGGCCTTGGAAACAAGTCTATTTTCTATCCCCACACTGCAGAAACCACTTGGTGCCTCTTTCCAATCCGTGGGCCAGCGTAAACATGTCCTCTGAGATACGGCCACGGGCACAATCGGTAATGAAGCATGAAACAGAGACTGCTCCGGCACACAGAGGACACCGAAATAATCACGTCCCCTTAACTTGGAGTTAAAGGCATTACTAAACGATTTGCGCAATGAAGATCGCAGTAATAACGGCCATTGCGTTATCCGCCGAGGCGGTTTTAGAAGAGGGCACCGTCGGCTGTGTGCTAAAAACAATAGGGTGGGTTCATTTTCCTTTCATATTCTTGTGTAGCCTTTTCCATCCATTCACTTTCATTCAGCGCCTCAACAATGACAAGCGCCAGAGAGGTGAAGGAGGGAAACATTTGATTTGTGTGTGTGCTGAGACCATCGAAAGCTTGTTTCATGTCATGTTTGCTCCTAGGCATTCTAAATCTAGACTTAATTAACGCTCATTCCTTCCAAGATTGCTCAGGGGGGAGACAGAGACATCATGACACCCCCCCCGCCACAACCCCCCCCCCACACACACACACACACACACACACACACGCACAAGCGCGCACACGCACACACACACAGTCACACACACATGCTCACACACTCACACACACACACCCACACACAAATTCACCACCACCTCAGTCCATTACTGTGATGCACATCTCTAATTAGGTGGGGAGAGGATGCAGGTGGAAGGTGCAGATGCAAGAAAGAGCTGTGGAGAGAGAGTATAGAGAGAGGAGAGACGGGAGAGGGACGCGGTAATCTCCCCTCAGATCTCTCTACACTGCCTGGGGAAAGTTAGATAACCACACCTCAAACAAATCCTGTCCTCTAAAAGGCTTTCATCGAGTCCCATTCATTGTTTTCAAGTCGCCCAAAATCCCTGAGCAATGCTGTTCACATTTCAATGGAGCCACCTGTGTCAGGGGACGGAGGAAACACCGGTCTCACTGGAAATGTACTTCTGCCAATACAAGCGAGTCAAAGGGTGGGAGTTGTGGTTATGTCCTCAACATTTCTAGCTACCAACATAATTATTCGCCGGTACAGAGATGATGGAGAACTAATGTGTGTGTGCCTTGCAATAGCATCATCCAGCATCTCAACAAAGACATTATGCCTAGGAACATACAAGTGTGTGTGAATACTACTGCATGAATATCACAAGAGAGCACAGGAAATAGTTATTTGCTCTTGCATGTAGTAGTAATGAAAACTGGCTGTTTGACTTAACATTCACTGAAGTCTCTCATCTGGGCAAACTGCTCAAGCTGTGAAAAAGCTTTTTATGTTCATGTGTGAGGAAGTGAGTGCACTGGCAGATGAGAGGGATGATAAAAGCAGTGTTGGTGGTGATGATAGTGATTAGCAATAGTAATAACAGACTCTCCAACTGCTTTCACCCTATAGTAGCCCCTGGGCAGAAAGAGGAGAGGTAAGGAGTGGAGAAGAAAGCCAAACAGAGGAGAGGAGAGGAGAGGAGAGGAGAGGAGAGGAGAGGAGAGGCCAGGGAACAACACGGATGTCGCAGACAACACAGGGCACCTTCCACTCCACGAACAAAAGCAGGAAGAGCATATCTGTAGATGACCGTGATGGAGAGCGACAGAAATAAACAGCGTGGCGGGACACAAAGAAAGACAAAAACCTGGATTAAAACATGGCCAGCGAGCGAGGAGGCCACTTCATGGAGGGGACTTTTCCTAGAGTCAAGACAAGAAGGTTTGAACTCTTCAGAGTAAGAGGCAAAGCAGACAATGGAACTAAGAGGTGTGTCACTTAACAGTTGTGTTATTAGAATAGCTTGTTCCTTGAAAATGTATGCTGCCGTCACGGCAGATGCCGACCCTCTTCAACAAGACAATGCATTTTAAATCTGCTACCAGATCAGAGTGTGGATAAAAGGGTTTGGGTTTTTGCTCTCAGATGTAGTAGACCTTCTAGCCTTTTAGTATTCAGTACAGGCCTAAAATATCTCCTCCACAGACGACTGAAGAAGAATATGACGATATGAAGTGGTAATTCAGATCGATCAGGGAGATCACTAAGCCAACACAACCACCAGTCAACACTGCCTTGTTTCCCCTTGTTGTACTTTGGAATTGAATCCTTTCCCATTCACACAGTTCATAACAGAAGACTGTTTTCAACCCCTAAGTGAGCTTCTCGGCAGGATCGGCAGGCAAGGATATAAATAGATCTCGATAACTGATGGATGCTTAAACACTTGAGCGCACACACACATACAGAAAAAAAATCTGGCTACCGTGGATCATTACCTCCTGTCTTCTCCCCATCTGAGGGAGCTGGAGCTCTATAGCACTCTCGCCACCTTTCACTCAGGAAAACAAACACAGAGAAAACAACATTGGAGCGAGGTACCCTGGCACGGAGAAATCCGCCAGCTTTAAAAATGCAGGCTGCCTGGTCTCGCAAGAAGCCCGAAAACAGCAGGCAGGTTACTGAGGCATGGAGTTTACAAGGCCTGTTATCCGTGACGTACACGTTTGAGCCAACTGTTTAATTTATTGCTGTTCTCAAAATATCCTCTCGCCCATTTCTCGGCATCTAAACTGGTCTAAACACACACAAAGCCACAACTTGGCAGTGACTTCAATGGACCGAGTAGGAGGAAACCTACAGAAAATGTTCTCATATACAATGACAAAGCGAATGGGAATTGGTATTACCCAATTTATTATACTTCAAATCATACTCCCTCTCTCTCCCTCTTTCTCTTCCTCTATCTCTCCCTCTCCCTGTTCCTTTCTCTCTCTCCTCAATGCTTTTTTGTTGCTCCATGTCTCATCATCACCGGCCTGTTTCCTTGGTCTTTGTCACTCGCTCTCTACTCATGGTATGGTGAGTGACCACACATAAATACTGAAATATCCTCAGTATCAATATTAATACACCTGGGCCAAACATGAGAGCAGGTTTGGTAAAAGACAGAGGGGAATAGATATATAAATAAACACAACTGAATAACAAGACCTGGAAGCACTAAAGCCACAAATAATTGTAACCTGGGTAACCAACCCCACAAATATAGAGTAAGCTTGAAGTATAGTACCCTGGACTTTCACCCACTGCTTTTAGAAATGCCATAGGCGCTAATGCAGTTGCGCGGTAACATTACAACAATGAGAGCCTTCAATTCACTGCTGGAGCTGCTCTGCTTCAATCTTATGGGAAGGAGGGGTGGAGGAATACACAGCTAATGCACTTCCCTTGATGGACATGGGTCAGATTGCATCATGAACTACCCTCAATAGGGCTGAACGAAACAGACACTGGAATAATTACACTGTTCTTCACCATTAGTCAGGCCCATATTAACAATGTGCATACACTGCACCACAGCCTTGGCTTTGATCTCTGACCTATTTTGGTCTTGGCATTACGGAGAACAAGTCAAGTGATGCAGGCAGGTTGCGGCAGCTGTGGCAGAAGGGTTCTGTGTGCTCATGGTAAACCATCCAACACAGAAGCGCATGTAAACATCACACACAAACATACAAACACATGCACTGACCCGTGGAAATCCTCTGAATGCACAGGCTGTACATCTCTTAACAACACATGGCTGTATAAGCTGTCTGCTGACTTACAGCAAATGCAAAGCAACACTCTATAGGTACTCTCAGAACGATAAGCAATAGAGAAATTAAAGAAGAGTAAATGCAAAATAGTTTACATTTTTGTTCTTTCTTACAGCTTTTTATTCTTGTTGAAGACAATAAAGATTGTTTTGTAAATAAAAACATATTTTATAGTTGACTTATTGTATTTTTCAGCCAAAAGGAAACAAATTCATTATAGCTTTTATTATATGGTAATATCTATAAACACCCATTTACACTAACTCCAGTCTTACTTTAAAAGCAGTATTTGAGACCATATTGCCAAAGATGGACCCTTTCCACAGTCCTACATCCATGTTTGCTAACAGCTATGCCTAACCGTTATCTCACCACCTCACCCCATGTAGACAGACAGAGCAAGACTGCCATAAAGTGCCATACTTCAGCCTCAATTGACACACAGAAAAGAGCCTCTATCACCAGAACAGATGCATTTCAACGGAGCGCCTCACAGACCACATATCCCACGTAACAGAGCTCAGTCACTTCAATAACTACAACCACAAGCCATTTGTCAGTGCGTCAGTGTTGGCACACACACCACTCAGCACACTTTTCAATTAGCCTGAACAAAGCCTACTGACCTCTGCTTCTTCTGGGGATTGCAGGGCACCAGCACTAAGAGTAATTTGGCCAGAGTGCATAGCACTGTTGAAGTTCCAACTCTGCCCTCTCGCTATGGCAAAACCTGATGGTTCAACCATTGGCAGGATTAAACTATTTATTGGATGCTCTAACCCATTAACCCCCACTTCATTATTGATTCCTGTGCGGTGCTGGGGAGAAACAGGGAAAGTAAAAGGATTAACCTAGGTTCCATTTTTAGGCCGTGATGCCTTGAGGATGTGGGTTAGCTGGCTAACATCTTCACCTTGACATGTTGCAGTGCTCCACTCTACTACCCTGTTTCCAGAGATTCCAACGGGAATGGATTTATCTAAGCTTTTCAGGCCCTGGTTCAAGCACTCTCAGCTTAGAGTTCAAGCCAGCGTGAAAAATGAACTAGGTCAATTAAAGATTAATTTTGCCTTTTTTTTTTATACAAGATTTCACTGCAGTGGAGGTTACAGCAGGAGGCACAACTCCAACACTCCCCTTACTTAAAACTGGAAAACACACTGGATACATGTCTGGGTCCTTGGGCAGATTTGACGTAGGTATACTACAGAATATAGTCTGTTAGAACAAGGCTAGCATGTGCTCCTCTTACAATGACATCTGAAGTTACCTCAATTACCACAACTGCTACAATTGGTCCTATTTTGACATTGTACAACTGTCTCACTGTGGCACTGGAACTGAAACGGTGCACACTTTGAATGTTCTTGCAGACATACCAGTGAGTCTATAACTAGATGGGTTAAAAAATGTAATGACATTTACTAGTTTGTTGTGTGTCTCTGTATTACTGTAGTACAAGGACAAGGGGACAAGGAGTGTCCAGATGCGCCAGAATTCAATGTTACAGACAACTGACAAAACCCGTGAATTTGGATTAAGTCAAGACAAGAGTTTTTGCATAAAATATGCTTAATTTGGATGGTTGGATATTTTTTAATCCATTCATTAGACATGTGACTCAAATCTAAGATAACTGAAAATATCATGCAAAACTCACGTTACTCACCTAGAATTCCCATAACAAAAACTTTAAACCCCGTCAGCGCATTTCTATCCATAATGAACGAAAATCAGGATCCAGGTTGCATTCACTGAGGTTTCAGCTCCGCGACAAATGTCTGAGGCAAACCATCTTTCATCCCAATTCGCATGAGATACGGCTGGACAAGTTCTTCTGTAGTTGATTAATCTCCGTCATTTGCAGTTAGGTGTCGCAGGTGACTTGAGACGACAGCGAACAACAGGAAAGGTCTTACCGAAAAGCTCCGCTCATTTTTGCGGCACGGAGAGAGCCAAGTGTGTCGCACGTTTGAAGCGCTACTGAAGGAGCGCGGCTAGTGGTGACCAACCTCTTTCTTAACGTGACTTCTGCGCTCCCCGTTTTCTCATGGTCCATCCTTCACGAAAGTGCGTGCGTGCTTGCTAGTGTGTGTGTGTGTGTGTGAGAGAGAGAGAGAGAGAGAGAGAGAGCGAGAGCGTTTATCGTGAATCAATGAGGTAATTACTTGCTCCATTATGTGTTTTGAGTTCAATGTTTGGGTCTGTTTATATCGGGAACATGCAACTGCAGAGTGACAAAAAAGACCAAGACTAAACTTTGTCTAACAAATATCCCCAACAATACTATTGCCAATGGTTTGTTCATGAAATTTGCTGCCACCCTCCACGCATCCATAGTTCATAATGCTTCAGAGTGACAACAGAATGACTAAGGCTTCATGAGAATGTGAATTTTCTACTTACATTTATGAGCAAGTACAGTCTGCTGTGCGTGGGTCCTATGTGGGAAAACTGAAGAGTAAGCCTTAATCATTCTATATTCTAGTTCTTCTTCTATTCTATAGTTCTTCTTTTACATCTCAGCAAATCTGGC
The DNA here is from genome assembly GCF_900700415.2 of Clupea harengus. Taxonomy (NCBI): domain Eukaryota; kingdom Metazoa; phylum Chordata; class Actinopteri; order Clupeiformes; family Clupeidae; genus Clupea; species Clupea harengus. Next base: position 553,070 of record NC_045168.1, read on the forward strand.
TAAATACTGAAGCATGCAGAGGAAGATTTGAAAAGGAATCACAATTCACATGTTTTCAAAAGATACACATGATTATATCAGACAACCTAAGATTTAGTTAGTTTAGATTAGTATAGTTGGTTGTTATTATGTCATGGTTCATCTGGTTTCAGCTGAATTATGGGTTGTTCTAAGGCTTTGGAGATGAGTAATGGAGGCAAATATTTAACCGGGATCAAATACACAGCCCAATCCAAAAAGATGTAAAAGGAATTTTCTCTACAAGCATTAACAAAAGGTTTATGAGGTGTTTGTGTGTGCGTGTATGTGTGTATGTGTGTGTGTGTGTGTGTGTGTGTGTGTGTGTGAGTGTGTGTTTGTGTTTGTGTGTGTGTGTGTGTGTGTGCGTGCGTGCGTGCGTGCGTGCGTGCTTGCGTGCGTGCGTGCGTGCGTGCGTGCGTGCGTGCGTGCGTGGGTGTGTGTGTGTGTGTGTGCGCGTGTAGGTGTAAGAGTATATGTTGTGTGTATGTGTTTGTGTGTGTGTGTGTGTGTGTGTGTGTGTGTGTGTGTGTGTGTGTGTGTGTGTGTGTGAATATAGTCTGGCCAACAGCAATCATCTGATAACACTACAAAGTTATTCCATTCTCAGTCATTCACATTTCACATTTCCATTACTGTTACACATGACCATGTCAAAAGTCTGCAGTCTAACATAGGACAATTATTTGTATGAATCCTTTCAATCTCACAATCAGAAAGCAGTTGCACAGTTCATTTGGTCACCATTCGTATCCTATGTCATAATATTAAGAATAGAATCGAAAGTCTAACACTGGAACGTTGGCTCAAGTGGCTTTGGGAGTACTGACGGGATTGACATGTAACATGAGAAAGCCAAGCAGGAAGGATGTGTAAATAATATGTACATCATAGGACATGTAGTTTAGTTATGAAGCTTTCAAACAGAGTTGACTCTTTATCAGAATTACCTCCATATGAAATAATGTCATTATAGGGAATGTGGTTCTCAAATGACAAGAACCACAAACGACCCACATTTTCCTCCGTTAAAAAATATAGAGTTTCCTGAATTTAATGAAACAATCTAGATGCCATTAGTTTAGAAGTTACCAATAGGTTCATATTTTAACTGGAGGCAAGCAACAAATGCAGTCACCATAGCCCACATACACACATATAGGCAATATGCAATATGCATGCATGTCCACAGCCTTTGGACAATACACAGCATTAAACATGTATCAATGATAATAAGCCATATACAAAATCTTTAAAGTGGATATTTACAGGTTTCCCACACTCCTACACACTGACGCAGTACAACACCCTAATACTATACAAAGTTCTCCATTAAAGTCCTAAAGCACAACTTAAAAGTCTGGCAACACCCTGAAAGCATCGTTGGGTTAACGTTTGAAATGCCAATTAATTTAGAGACCGAGGGTATTGACTGGATTGGAAGCATATAGGTGTTGGAAGCAGACCTTTATTTGATATCTGGCTCTCTCTAGTGGACATAATTGGCGGTGCCTAAATATCTACATTTCGGTACCTTAGTCCGAGGAGCACTTGTTTCCTTCGGAAGAAAAATATTGTTGGACCACTGCCTTAGCGGGACATTTTTAAGGCTCGGTTAACCAGTTAGTCAGACAACTTTTCATATTTGGACATAGGTCACCATCTTTAAACAACAATGAAGTTCAGATCAAAAATGATTGACGTGGGATGCCTTAACCATTTCACTCGTATGTTACTTAAATGTTGTGGCTCCCAGCTGCTTAGTCTTTTAAAGATAGTTTAGCATGCTATTGCTATCTAGCTTAGGGAAATCATCCTTTTAGTCTGAATAGTTATCTCACGTTATTTAATTTTTAGATATTTTGAAAATCATTAACCTATAGATAGGTATTAAACTTAATTCGGTTGCTAGTAGGTGTTAATATACCGTTTATTTATTTATTTATATATATATATTATACCTGACGTTACTTGAAGTTCTAAGGAGCAGCCTGGTAGGATGCTTGACAATACATCAGCTATGTCATGTTGTTAGAGCAGTCTAAAATGATCTGACTGTATGTCCACTTGGCTGATCAAGAGAATACAACCAATGATCTGACTGTATGTCCACTTGGCTGATCAAGAGAATACAACCCGATGATTTTACCTAAATTATGTTTTGTTTTGGTTATGTTGGTCAGGTGTTGTGAATACGATTACTAAACTTAACAAGACCTGCGTTCTGCGACTCACTCCTGACAACCTCTACTTTGTGCTTTCTGGCAAAGTGGCGAATGGTGGGGTCAGCATGTGGTGTGAATTATTGCAAGTGGGTAAACTCACACACGGCTACATGCTTTGAATCGTCTGTTTCCTTTGAGTTGCTTATATGTAGTGAAACCTTATGAACACAGGTCCCTTGTATAGTGTCTGTAACGTGTCTGTTTAAGGACAACCTGTGCCTTGCAATGCAAAGCTTGTTGAGTTAATGTATAAGTTATGCACTCCCTCACAATAGCACTAGCCCACTATGTCTTTTCTCTTGACAGGTTAACTTCTTTGATGAATATCAGATAGAGGGAGTGTCACCAGATGCCAATGAGATATGCCTGGAGGTGGCTCCAGAGAACCTATCCCGAGCCTTAAAAACAGCCCAAAATGCCAAGTCTGTCAAAATCAAACTAACCAAGAAGCACTGCCCCTGTCTCACCCTAGCTGCAGAGCTGGTAGGTTGCAGTGTTCACTCGCACTAAATTCAGAATGGCAATCCTGTCAGTTGACATGTCTGTCATCATGAGATTTCTGTCATCATGTGACATTTTCACCCTGTACATTTTTTTGCGCTGTGTTCATTTTTGTCCCCCTATGAAAGCCTTCGTTGTCCAGTGTCAGTCGTGTCGTCACGCACGACATCCCCGTGGATGTCATACCCAGACGCCTCTGGCATGACTACAAAGAGCCCAGCATGCCAGACTTTGATGTGAGTGGCAACACCTTCACAACTAAAAATGCTTCAGGGCAAAGCAAGCATCTACAACTTTACATATCATCATAATAATTAGCCCTGTGAAAATGACACCTGCATAAGCATGTGTACTGTAAAAATGTGATGACTGTCTGTGTTTTGTAGGTCAGTATATATTTGCCTCCTCTCAAGACCATGAAGAATGTTGTGGACAGGATGAAGAACCTGTCCAACTTTTTGGTGAGTAGACATGAAGACGTGACATCATTATGACAAATCTTTTAGTCTTTGTCTTTCAAACTTTTTTCGCTTTGTTTACTTTCATTGTAAGAAAAAGGGAAGCAAAGGTGAAACAAAGAAACACAGAACCACTATTTGGCGAGTGTTTGGAAATATTTATAACCAAATTCATTTTGTTGTATTTTTCTTACTGCAAGTACAAAGGCGATGGCTTCTGATAGGTGAAAATTCACCCTAGTTACCTCAGGACTCCGGAGCTGCATATAAGTATATTTATTAGACAAACAACAATTGCAATCGGGCTCACTCCCAGCACAAGGCTGAAAGTGAAGCAATGATAAACACATTGCACAAGGTTTATATAGACAGAAGTTGAGCGTTCAGCAGGGAATGGATTTCTCACGTGGATTTCACACGTCCGAGGCATGGATGGAAGTTTTGCAAGGTCGGAAGAAGCACAGTTCGACCCTTCTAATCACTTCTGGTCTAAACATGCTCTTGTACATATGCAGACTAAGTGGCACCTAATATTCTAAGTTACACACACGCAGAAAAGCCATGTTCCTGCTCATCTTCAAGCACTATTTACAAAACCTCTGAATGCTCTTGCAAAATGAAACTTTCGCCTCAAAACTGTTTTTACCTGTGCTCAAAATCAAACACTGCTCTCAAATCATAAACAAAGTGATCAAAATGATATACACTTTCAAGCAGTCAGTAAACAATACACCAAAAAATAGAAAACACATTGTTCAAAACATATAGTTCTCAGGGAGAAGTACATTTTAAATCTCAAAACTAATTTCATATTTATCCGTCATTGTCTTTTGATGAACGAAAACATGTTCTCTCATAGTAGCTAAAAATGTATCAGAAATTACTTCTCTGCTTTGCTCTAATTTTTGTTGGTTCTTTCTCCTCCTTGTACCCCTATAGTACTGTACCCTGCATCTCACTACTCACACTCACTCTTGTTCTTTGCTGATATGAACCTGCAACCAGTCAAAATCTATTGAGCAGTCAGTACTGTTACTGTAACAAATAGAAGGCACAATGTTCAGGGCCATACAACTTGTTTATTGTACATTATACAGCCTACAATGCACTGTAGGCCTACTACAGTATACACTACTACAGTAAAAGGGACACAAATCAAAGGAGTCAACATGTCATCAATGTGCTTCTTCTTGTCTTTGGGCTGGGTCAGGCCAGAGCACTTCGTCGACATCACAAGCAATATTTTCTCTCCTGAGGCAACGGGGGAAGAAGCCTCTAATTTCATCAGATATTTCCACTCTTTGTCTTCCTCTTCCTCTTTGTCCTCCTCTTCCTCTTTCCTGCCCTCTTCCTCCTCGTCGCCCACCTCGCATACGCACTCGTCCTCTCACATTGTTTCTCCTATCCATTCTCAGACTTTCTCCTTCCCACCTTCAACAACCTGTTTGCTCTCTAAACTGGCTTATATTGGTTGTGTCACATCATTTGATACAAGTGAAATCAATTTTGAGTGGTTGTGTTTAATCAATGACATGTGTTCTCTATTTGTATTTGATTGTTCCCACTTGTGTTTACCAGTATGGATGACATGTGCATTAGAGTGCAGAATGTGTTTTGAGACTGAGAATGTGTTTAGAGTTTTGCTGAAAAGTCTAAGTGAGATCTGCAAATTGTGTTTTACCATGTGAAATAGTTTAAGGTATTGACAACAGACTCCACAATTAGCTACATGAGTTCAGGCAACTGAGAACTTTGTTCAGCCAATGGGTTTTAGTGTTTTAGCAATTGAGAAAAACTGTAATACAAGGCACTTGATTCATATATTCTTAAGTCATTAACAGTGTTTGGAAATGATCTCCATCAGCTTCTCTGTCATTTGTTTCATGCTGGTGTTTGTTATGCTTAGGAACACTGGTGTGACTGTGCTTGACTCTTAGGTCATTGAAGCAAACCTCAGTGGTGAGATGAACCTGAAGATTGAGACTGACTTGGTTTCTGTCACAACGCACTTCAAAGACCTTGGAAATCCACCATGGGGTAAGACACTACAGAACACATTAAAACACATAAGAACACTGTAACACATTACAGAATTATTGTGACATTAGGTTAATACACTTCAAAGCTGCATAGTTATAGCAAATCCATTATATATTAAATGTGATGCAGACAGACAGAGGGTATGCAGAGGGGGTGTCCAGGAGCAGTATTGAGAGCCCCCACTGCAGATGTTCACACTGTCACTGTTCACTGTGGACACAGTCCACCTTAACGTCATGTACTATCGAGACCTGGTTTTGATATGATGGGCTTCTCTTGTCTGTCCCCTTGCAGGTGACGATGCGTCTCAGAGCAGGAGTCAGAGCCGTGACCCCGCGGCCATGGCACACGCTCGCTTGGACATCAAGAAACTGCTACAGTTCCTTATGGGCCAGCAGGTCAACCCCAGCAAAGCCATGTGCAGTGAGTCCTGACATTCAGACATTTGAGCATGCTTTTAATGTACAGTTTGTCTGCATACACATTCGTTATTCTTGACAAGACAAAGGTAAAAAAACAGGAAGAGCTTGAAGAGTCTTTAATTTGGGTTTTTTTTCTGCAAAGGTACAAGTAAGTTTAATAGCAGTAGTAACAACATATTATTTGCACAAAAATGAGAAAAATATTTTTGTTCTGCTCCTCTTTCAACAGACATAGTCCACAAACGAATAGTGCACTTGATTTTTCTACACGAGGACGTGTCTCTGCAGTATTTCATACCTGCCGTGGCATGAGTTGGCATCTGGTGGGGTCTCTTTGAAGTCCCCAGACTTTGGACGCTTTGGCTCCTGGACAGGAGCCACTTTAGAGTGGGCACAAGATGACTGGAGTCTTAAGTGATGTAGTGCTCCCATTGGTCTTTGATGAGGCAAGAAGTTAGAGGTTTTGTTTACCAGCTTGCTGGTCTCAAGTGGATGGTATTTGCTATTTTCAATCAAGTGTGATACTTGGTTTTAGTTCACTACAACAGTTCAGGTGGTACGTTGTGTCGAAATGGATTTGAAGCTTTGAATAACAGGTTGATGTCATAAGATGCACTGTTTATGAATATTTATTTACTTTATAAACTTTAAAATTGTGATCGTTGAAATCTCTTACTGTCTTTTTATAACTATCGTGTTGTTAGGACTGAGCCCACAATAACAAAGAAATACACAAATAAAATGATTGTTTTGTATATACTCTAAATGTGTTTGTCACCTTATTTCACTACAGAATTCATAATATTTAGTAAGTTTACTTTGACTTTAAGCTCAGACTCAGATGCAGGCAAATAAAGACATGGAAATGCGATATGATGCTAACAGGTTGCTTAGTTCAGGTCAGAAACTACCGGAACTACTAGGTGACTAAGGTAAGGTCACTTTCCGCTCACATATGTCTTCAGAATGACTTACCCAGTGATTGTGGAATGAAAAGGAGGTGACACCCTACATTTTATCTTAAGTAAAAAGCCAGTCAAGTTCAGCAGTGGGAGAGGGGAGAGAAGAAACAAGGAATTCTGTACTTGACTGTATCAATCAATTGTAAATAACCCACTGCTTTCGGACCGACAAAAATATGGAATGTGGTATAAGGTATTTATACCTCAATGTTCTCTGTAAAGGTTTTAGTAAGGGTTAGTTAAATTATGTACACGTGACAACCCGTCAGTAATATAGATGGTTGTTTTATTTGACCTAGATTTGATTGTAAAACGAATGTTTTGTGGAGAAACTTTGATTTTGCGGGTTTTCAAAAATGTACCAGCTGAACAATCGCAATGCATGCTGGTTAGTATGCAAATCATTAGCTTCAGTTTCACGAGGATACCTTTCATTGATACCAATATATAGTAGCTTTTACAGCCGGACAAAGGCGGAATGATGGGTTATCGTGTATAGATTATACATAGATTGTGGGCAAATTTTGCAGGCTGTCCATTTTGACGCGATTTATTTTCGAGAGCGATCCGGTAGATTTGTTGCAATAGTAGGTAGGCTACAGCGTATTCTAAGCATCACGCGTTCATTTCGAATCTCATAAAAAAAAACTGGTCAAGTCACGTAGTGAGCAGGTAGGGGAAACAAACTGGGATTGAAGTGAACTGACTGAGAAATATCAATTGATGAAACTCACTACATCGGACCAGTCGGAAATAGGAATTGGTGAGGCATGGTATTTATTCGGTTCTGGATGAGTATCAGTTCTCATCATGGTGGTGCAATTATTATGCGTTTTCCAACAAATCGTATATTCATCTGATAGGGTAGCGGTTTTATGTGGACATGATGTATTTTTTACAATTTGAACACCAAAAAGAATGTTTATATTTATTTATGGTGTATTTGTTATCATTTGCAGGTGCATTATGGGATACTCGTGTAAGTGGCCAATTGAATGAATGGCTGGTAAAATGAAAATATTTTTGGATAAACAATGGATTTTGGACCAATACATTATACTTACCATTGCCCTGCTATAGCCTATATACAACAACAATATATATATATATATATATATATATATATATATATACATATATGAATATTATATATATATACATATATATATTGTAATTCTTTGTTCTTTCTTTTTACCTACCTCATTGTATGTGTTTTTGTAAGTTATTTGTGTTTTTGTCATTTATGTGAATTGCTGCATCAACAACACTGAAATTGGTTGAAGCTGATATTGACAATCAGATCCCATCAGTTTTTTCAACAAAATATATTTTTTAATCACCTCAGTAGGGGTGAAGGGGCAGTTGGGAGGTTTAAGACACTTCTTGGTGGTATTAAATAGGACCTGTATGGTGGTTCTGTGACAATATTTGCCGTCAGTGACAGAATTTTTCAATTTGCATTTAGACCTGCTCAATATTTCTCTCAATGTGCTGCTAAAACTGAATGGAATTGATGGGTAAAAGGCATGCTATCCATGTATAGCATTGAAATAGTGTCCTGCTGTTGAGGGAGGTTGAAGCAAATTGATTACACTATTACTAGAGAAAATCAGGACGTAACTAAACGAATTTATTCATGAAGTTCTCTATGGCAAACTAAGTTTATAAGAAGCCACCTTCAGTCAAGTGCCTGTTTTCTTTTGAACTGTTGTCCTTAAGCTTTAGGTGTATGTAACATACTGCCATTGCTTATTCCAGAGGCGCAAATGCTCCATAAAATGGGCTATATATGCAAGTACACATCAGTGTTTCAATGATCTTCTTCTGTCAACGACATATGGGCAAGTTGTATTTCTATAGTGCAGTTCAGCCACAGTCTGCCGCGCGTCAGGTTACTGGTCGTCCCTTTGGGATTTATTTTCTGATACTGACAGACAGACTATAGATTACCCCTTACATGAAGGACCTCCGAAAGTTGGGATGGGCCATTCAATACAACGGAAATTTCTGCAACATTCCGCGTAGCTATATTTGCTATGAACACCTGTTTTCAGTGCATAATTACTCTGGTCTAGGCTTAAAGTATTCGGGACTATCGGACCCAACAATTCTACTGGTCACCAATCAGGTTCAGATCACTTCGACTATGTCCCAACCATACACAGCAAAAACTCTCTTCCCATTTATCATCTACAGAGACAGGGCTACAGATATCTGGGCTTTCACCTGGACAACAGACTGTAACACTGAGGCTGTCTGCAGGAAGGGACAGAGCACACTCTACTTTTTGAGGAAGCTTAGGTCATTCAATGTTTGCCGTCTGGCAGTCTGTTTTGGTAAGTGCAATTTTCTTTGCAGCAATCTGTAGGGGCAGCAGCATCAGAGCCAGAGACTTTAAGAAACTCAACAAAATGATGAAGAAGTCTGGCTCTGTGCTGGGGACTGCACTGGAGCCCCTGGAGTTGGTTGTGGAGAGAAGGATGTTGCGCAAGCTGCTCAACACAATGGACAACACTACATACCCCCTAAACAACAACAATATTGTAATTCTTTGTTCTTTCTTTTTACCTACCTCATTGTACCTCATTTAGACCTGCTCAATATTTATCTCAATGTGCATGTATTGTCAATGTCATTGCATGTATAAGCCAGGGCTGAGAGATATAAACAGGTATCATTACCACAAACGTGCTGCTAATTTAGGCCAAACACTGGTGCTGTTTTACCTTGTTGGTTTGTAATGGCAAAGTGGCAGTGAATATTGTCAGTAATGTCAACACTTCTCACAATGTTGAATAGAACTTCACACCTGACCACACACACAGCAATTGCAATCAACTGAAGCCAGTTAGTGAATTAGGATTCAGACGGAGGAGCTGTGCCTAGATGCCACTGGCCCCAGTGAGCCAGACGGCCAAAGACCAGGTTGGTTGTTTGGGAGTCAAAGCTGGGGTGTTTCTGTTGCCGTGGTGAGGAGAGTGCTATGCTAGTGGTGAAGTTGGCTATGATTCTTGGCATGATGCTCAGGTACACATTCATTCATTTGTTTGTCTTTAGGTAAAACGTGTTCTATCAGTTACTTGGTCTAAACCAAGTGTATTCTGCAGGTTGCTTAACTTTATTTAAAATTTGTATGAATAACTGATCAAAAACATATGGGTTCACTAATAAGAATCAAATTCTTAATGAGGAAAACCACATAGTGTCATTCTATGACGAAGATGGTCTAGTCACCTAGTGTTGGTGGTTCTTCAGTCATTCAGGCTACAGCATAATGTTACATGGCAGAAATATTTGAGGCAGGCTAATTGTTTTGCAGGGTAAACCCACAGAGACAGACCCTTAAGTCGCCTGTTACACAATTTAAATGTAAAACGTACTGTAAAAATACAAATGTAAAATGTACAACAAACCTTTCTGATGACATTGCTTTTGGCAGTCTGCCCTCTCCACTCCCTCTCACTGTAAATCAAAATGGTCACGGGCGACTCAAGACTGCATCGGTCCTCCAGTCCGGGAACTGTTTTGAAAAGATGATTGACAGGAGACAGTTACTGACAATGAAAATGGAAAGACTAAATATAAATAAAGGAATCACTTAAGGTTGTTTATCCGTCATTTCCGTCGGTCTTTGCCTCTCGTGTTTAGTTTAAACTGACTCGATCCAAAACTGTCTTGTTCATCTAGCACGGTAAATGGTTGTGCAATTGATATACATACCAATCAAACCAGGTTTTTACACCAGTCCGACGCCGGGCTCAACCTGCCAGCCCTGCCAGGTCTTTCATCCTGGGGACTACCTGACCTCCATCAGTGATTCCAGTGGCAACACTCTTCTGCCTCCACGTCTAGCTTATGCTGCTTGGACACCTGGGATTTCACAGTCTCTTGACCTTCAAACAGGTTACCCAGTGAAGACACAGTGCTCAGGCCAAACACCCAGTCCTGGGGGGCAGAGTCTGCTGCAATGCTCTGATAAAGAGATGTATTTTACTAAAACTTACCCAGATAAACTGATTATTGTCTGGTTGCAACAAAGAAACAATTGGATTGATTTGCCAGAGGCAAGAGTTGTGGGAGGCCCCAATGAAATCATGTAATTCATCTTTTGAAAAAACTGTGAATGTAGGTCAGACCATGGAAATCCTTACTGAGTGATAAGACTATAGTACCTAGCATGTGAAGAAGCAGTTTAGCCCCTCAGCCAGCAAGTGATCACCATCGGCTGCAGTTAAGTTGCTGGACCTGTAGTTGGTGATGTGTTGGACCCCTTGCCACACCTGCCGTATATTGTTGCTGCTGAAGTGGTCCTCAATCCTCCTCTTGTATGCTGTTTTGGCCTCCCTGATGCCCCTCCTCAGGTTGGCTCTGGCAGTCCTGCACTGTGCCTCATCCCCAGACCTGAAGGCGCCGCTCCTCTCCTTCAACAGCACTTTGACTTCTTTTGTCATCCAGGGCTTCAGGTTAGGATACACCCGGATGCGCCTGTCCACTGTGACAGTGTCGACACAGTGTTTGATGTAGCACAGAACAGTTGAGGTGTACACTTTCAGGTCCTGGTGCTTGAAAATATCCCGGTTGGTGTCTTCAAAACAGTCCTGCAGCTGCTGAGAGGCATCATCAGGCCAAGTCTTAACTGTCTGGTATAATGGTTGAAAGGTCCTCTTGGGTAATGATATCCTCAACAACCTCCTTGATTGATATACCGCCATGCATGATAATGTCATCATATTTGACTTCATCCTCTTCCTTTGTAAATGGCTCCATGGCCGTGATGGCTAAGCATTTGGTAGTATTTGCCATCTTGGAGGAAGCCTCCTCGGTTAAATGGTTTGAGTTATATCCAAGTTGAGTTATAGAAAGGCATTTGGCACTACGAGGGAACCATTTAAGTCCATAACAACATCCGGCTGAAGTTCAGCATGTGCTCCCTTCTTCACTTGTGTCATCAGCGGCGTAGATCCACTGATTTTAACTGAAACATTGTGAGCTTCTACCTTGACAGAGCAGGCCAGGGTCTCAGGCTTCTCCATAAAAACAACCCTTGGGTAAAGCTTTTGCTAGGGGCATATCAAGGTGGAGCTTCTCAGCTGAAACAGTCTGGCTCCCAAGCTTCTTGGTGGAAGCAGCCCGGCTCTTAGGGATGAGAATTGATAAGATTTTAACGATTCCGATTCCATTCCGATTCCTGCTTATCGATTCTCTTATCGATTATTTAAAAATAGTACAAACGGGTTTATTTACATTCATTTTCTTTAATATAATATTCTCTGAATAGATTATGCACAATATATACAGTATGTATGTATACATTTACATGTTTTAAATAACCAAAAACAAACCTAAGAATAGGTCAATAAACTCTCAAAGTGGGCTTCAGGGACCCATAGCCCAGACTATGCACAAACTGCATTTTTAAACATAAAAAATATTTTCCTTCAAATGATGTCAGTTCATGTGAATCATCACTTACTTGCGTGCTTATTTCTTACAAAAATCCTGTCTTTGACACTTGAATGAAGCTTCTTGCAATAAATCGTAAAAATCTGTATGTCTAAATATGTATCACCTCATCAATATGTAACATTGGCTCGGATATTATGGGACAGGCTCGGAAATTATGGCACAATAATGTATTCCGATTTTGGCCAGCAGAGGGCGATAAAACAACGGGAGGTTGTCTTGAAATTGGAGAATGGTCAGCAGGTGTTAGGCAGGCTATACGAAGGGTCAGACACCAATAATACCAGTGCTTATACACTTGTTCCTGAGGACTGTACTTTGGCAACTCTCAGCTCTTTGGCTCTGTGTTCCGCTTTTGAAGTTCCATCGATCACTCTTAATTAGTTTGACATGCTGAAAAGCGACAAGAGGAAAGTGAGGCTTCGAAGTCGGTGCCATAGTCATATTTTAGAAACCCTGTTTTATCCCCCAAAAAGTATGTAAGTATCCCTAGGCCTATACCTCCAGCACTGAACACGCACTCGCGGGCGGTGGAGGTGGACCACCCATTTCAAGGCGTAAAAAACTCCCTGGTTTACTCCACATCATCATCGGCCTTGGAAGATTCAGGATAAAATAACTGTGGCGTGTTGAGCCATTTTCAACCCATAAAATGCCGATGTTAATTTAGGCAATGCTAACACCAGTGTTTCATCACAGTACAATCTTCATTCAGATAACATCTTAAAAACCCATTTAAGTGTATACTAGCTCTTTAATCAGATATTTCCACTAAAGCAATTTCAGTGCATTAGGTGGATGGGATTACATGGAACATCAGGAGGATCCATTAGCTCGATACTCTGGGGGCAGGTAATACTCTGCATAATTAGTTACAAAACTACCCACTCATTTACAAACAGTATTGCCACACTTTGGCAATGATTGAATGTTTTTCATTGTCAAGCGACACACGAACCCCTATTTCATTCTTCATGACTACTACTCAGGCACAGTCTTCAGTGAAGGCAGGCTGATCCTTTGATCTCCTTCCACAGCACCCCTTATGTAACACTCTTCTCATCCAAATTACCATGAGGCTTTTCTCGTGTCTCTGAAAAGTCTTACCATAATTGTTGCGCTTGGCATGTGTGGTTTGTTGAATAATTGTGTAACGGTTTTATACGGTGTGGTTATGGGGATGTAATCAATAATTGTAGTGGGTTTTCACATTTTTACATAACGCTACACAACGGGTAAACACGTCTTTGCATCTTACAAAACTATGACATTACATTCCACATTCAAGGTGAACGCAAAAACGCGTATGTGGCTATTTTCAATTTTAACTTAATCATCACTGTTTTTCAGTGGTACAAAGTAGTCTAACAATAGTAAAATGGAAGCATAAAATTAGCATATTCTTTCAGACTACCTCTTGGCTTAAAAGTAAAATTGTACTGGGGCTACTCAAACAGGTAACGCTCGGTAAAGGTGACCTACACATAAGGCTCGCACTAGCTAGAGTGCAACTCTCCCACACGCACATATTACACCCTCTCTCCTGTTCGCCCAAGCGCAAAACTGGATCATGTGGTTTTGGGCAGTCGCTGTCGCGTCGGTGATTCCCGCTGTCTGGTCGTTTTAAGGTGCTGTGTCACACGAACGGCTTTAGCTTACGCCTGTGCGATTCTAATGCGGCATCCATACAAGACTGACAGCATCGCAGCCGTGGGAACTACTGTAAATCTTTAACCGAGGGCGCGCGAAGCGATAGAGACCATATACTCCTGGTTGGCAGTGTATTTGTCGTCTTGGTGTCCTTACTCGGGATGTGAGCATTTAGGAACTATTTTGAAAGAGTATAATTATTTGTAGCCTACAAAACAGACGGAATTGACGAACTCCCACACTTTCAAAATGAACCCTCCGTGCGCAAGATGTGGAAAAATTGTCTATCCGACAGAGAAAGTAAATTGCCTCGACAAGGTGAGTTTTTAATATTCTTTTCTGGCGAAATTAGCACAACTGGCATCATCGACGTTGTCCCAGTATAGTTCCCAGTCTTTGGGAGACTTCAGCAAGTCGCTTAATGTCATTGTAGCATATGTCATATCATAGCTAGCGCAGTGATAGTGGCTATGGAGAGCGTTGAGTGAAATGGAAACGGCAATTTCTGGATGATGATTTTCCTCAACAGAAAAACGGAGAGGTGTCCCGCAAGAAGACATCTGCAACACTTGTCCCACAAACTTGTGTTATAGGCTATAGGGCAGAAAGACAGCATCGAACAATAAAGATGATTAGTTGTGTGTTCTGCTGCTGGATGCTTTAAAAGCGGAAACCACCTGGTCATATGCATG
>NC_045168.1:572500-580000 GCF_900700415.2 Clupea harengus
TGGACTGTCTTTCATAGTACATTATATTTATTTTCCAATACATACACATTTGTGAGTCAAGACTATTTTGTGTACTAAATATTTTTATAGTATATGACACTTATCGTACCTTAACCATTATAGCGTGTAAAGTTACAGGGTCGACAGTTCAAAGTTCAATATATTTTAAATTGGAGCTAAAGATTTTTGTCATACAGTGACTGCTGCTGGGAAAATTCTAAAATTCAAAAATAAACAGTCTGTCATTGCGACAAAAAACTATAGTTTGTCACAGCAACATGTCTGTCTACAAACTATAAACCCACGTTTAGAGCAGTCATTATAGCTGAGGTTGTGTGATGATAGTTGATGGGATTTCTGACCCCCAGAATGATTCCAGACATTCCAAATGAAGGCTGACAGTTACGTGTTATCACGCAGGCTAGAGTGTTGGTGATTGACAGGTGCAAGGTTGAGACCAGCACAATTGTGTGCTCTGTGATCCATCACATCGTCATGGCAACATACTGTACATGTTATGTTCAAATCGCTAAAGATAATATGGACATTGTGGTCTCCTTGCGGCTTTAGTTAGATTATAAGACATTTCCTTTAGTACAGCATCTCTTGGTGCAATTTTCTCAACTACCATTAAAAATCGTATGAATCTCATTAATGTGGATTAAGCTGCATTTTCAACAGACATACAGCAGCTCGAAGGCATTGACAAATATCTCAGATAAATGCAAATGGATCCTCTTTTGGCTGGCACCATTTTTCTAAGTGTACGCCTCTAATACGCCTTTCTGTTGTTTATACCAAGTGCATAATGGGTCATGTAAGAATCTCCAGTTGTACTGAACACAATCGGTAAGTGGTGTATGTAGGAGAAACTGGCAGTGAGTGCATCTCAGAAGAACTGATTTCTAGTCCTACGCAAACCTTAAGCAACGATGCAGGTTGATAGTGTCACCAGAGTTAAAGAAAGCAGAGCTAGGACTCTTTAGTTACTCCCCAGTCTCATTTAGTCAGTGATTTCGATAATGGGAACCTTAATCATCTTAAAGGTACAGTCCATGAATCTGGCAAAAAGGTTGTTGAGCGCGGCCCTGAAGTTTCTTGACTGAAATGGTGTATGGCTCAGTAGGAGATCTTCGTTCCTTTCCCATTTACAGAGCCGGGACTGTGCACAAACACTGGAGTTGTTTTGAGTGCACACACAGAATGGACCGATAGAGAAGCGTAAGAAGCAAGTCACTGAATTTGACAAAAAAAATATTTTGGATTGCAGACCATACCTTTAAAACCACAGAAGCAAATATATACTACCACATTTGTCTCAGTTTGACTTTCATTTCAATCAGAGGTTAATGAAATTATCAGTAAGGCATGGGGGAAAAATATCTCTTATAATTAACCCACACCGCATAATGAAAGTTGCTCTTGATTGTGTGTCATTTATTTCAACACCCTAATTAGTCCACCTGTGCCTTTGCACGGTGTGTTGATACAGAAGAGCTAGATCTCAAACAAGCATGAAATTAATGCTTAAGCAGCATATGCAAGGCTTTGCACATATAGGCTAATTGGCTGTAATCATCAAAAGGCCTGCTGGAGAGGCTTCATGGTGAGTGAGCATTGCAATTTAATTACCTCAAGTGGATGCAGCAAAGCTAGTTACCCACACCGTGGGCTATTTGTTGGAAAGCCTAAAGGAGACTATATTTAATGTAAAATCTGTGGACCAAGCCTGGGCTTTCAGAATAGCCTTGCAGTATCAGTATGAGCCTTTGTTAGTGTCAAGGTCAGTACTATCCTGCAGGTCATTCTTTGACCCCAGCTTTACATGGTTGCGCCGGTCATTCACACCCAGTATTACACACCCAGTGAACGCTCAGCTTAATATGGTCTTTAGGAATTGCATTCATTTGTACATCAATAAAGAACAATTCATGTGACATGAATAGCATCATACTTTTTCACACACACACAGACACACACACACACACACACACACACACACACACACACACACACACACACTCTGCTGCTACTTTGTCAGAACTAATAAAGGCCAGAGCCTGAGGTGGTAGGAAAAGCCTCAGGGTAAACGCTTGTGTGTGTGTGTGTGTGTGTGTGTGGCGTCCCCTGGTGTGTGTGTGTGTGTGTGTGTGTGTGTGTGTGTGTTGCGTCCCCTGGTGTGTGTGTGTGTGTTGCGTCCCCTGGTGTGTGTGTGTGGCGTCCCCTGGTGTGTGTGTGTGTTGCGTCCCCTGGTGTGTGTGTGTGGCATCCCCTGGTGTGTGTGTGTGTGGCGTCCCCTGGTGTGTGTGTGTGTGTGTGTGTGTGTGTGTGTGTGTGTGTGTGGCGTCCCCTGGTGTGTGTGTGTGTGTGGGGCGTCCCCTGGTGTGTGTGTGTGGCGTCCCCTGGTGTGTGTGTGTGGCGTCCCCTGGTGTGTGTGTGGCGTCCCCTGGTGTGTGTGTGTGTGTGTGTGTGTGGCGTCCCCTGGTGTGTGTGTGTGTGTGGCGTTCCCCTGGTGCTGAGAGGTCCAGTGAGTGGCCCTCATGGGCTAGGCTGGGCTGGGATGTGGCACGTCCCCAGGGCCAGACATAGGCGCTGAAGCAGACAGGTGTCTGGAGAACTACGGCAGGGCAAACACAGAGGAGTGCCCCTACTCCCGCTCTGGTCTGAGACCTGAGGGGTTTCATTTCAAGCCTGGCCAGCGAGAACAGAAACAGCTGTTTTTCTGACAAGAGCACACTCCAATACCAATGTCATGTTTTGTAGGCTTTGTGGTGAAGTCATAGTTGTATGGGATGCAATGTTAGTCATTTGTCTTAGACTGAAATTACAGGCTTTAGCCCCTAAAGCAAGGCTTTTCCAAATGCTAGATATACTCTAGCACTTCATACTACAGCATTCATGAATGTAAGCCCCTTAGATATAGAATTAGTGCCTTTCAGGGAAAGTGAATACATGTGAAGGCATAGACATATACTAGATCACCTGCATTCTATTTCTAGTATACAGACAGCATACTCTTCCTGTTCCTGTGTTGTAGATGCACCATGCTGCACAGCATCTTACCTGTACATGTGAATGTGGGTAGGTGGAAAGAACATTTGGGGCACACCAACTCAGATCATAGGAGGCTCTCTTGCAGAATGCTGTAGGCACTTGACATGACTCCTACATTCTGTGTGGGTTAATGTGTGTGTGTGTGTGTGTGTGTGTGTGTATGTATGTGTGTGTGTGTGTATGTGTGTGCACACGCTTCTCCATCTGTGATGCTGGATGAAGCACAATAGAGGCACTTAGAACCTGGAGGTACTGGCAAATGATGCCATTAGAAAGCATATTGTCTGAAATGTAGTACACTGTATGGCTTTTGCAGTGCTGTATATTTCAGTGCACACAGACAATTTTCTTCTTTCCTGATATATCGACAAATTTAGAACCATTGCCTGATAAAAGACAATACTCTGTGCGTGTTTGCTATGTCAGTGGATTCCACACTGATAGTCTAAATGATGTTACCCAGACAATGCAGCCTTGCTGCTGTCAGTTTGTTCAAGATAAGAAGAACAAAAACAAAGATGTTCTTTTCCGCTTCTCTGCCCAGAGCTTACTCAGTGTTTTTCAAAAGCACTGAGGTGTGGTGTACTACCTGCAACTGGAGTAAAGCTGTCCGCTTGTTCAGGCCACCGGGCACCTGAGAAGACAAAAGCAGTGGTTGTTTTCTGGTGGTGCTGATAAGCCAGGTGCAGTGTAGTCTGCAGTGTAACTGATAGGACAGCAGGCTAACCCAGGGTTCATCTGACCGTCGGTGAGGTTTCACGGGTCAGTATACTCCACTGGGCCAAGTGCTGGGTTCCTTTTGATACAGACACATTGAGGTAAATGTCTGGGAACTGATATTGAGGTTTCCACAGTGAGCCTTCACAAATTGCAGTGTTTGCACTCTTTTCGCCCCAAACCAGGCAGGATGCACCACGTGGTTATTTCCCCTGGGATTCAGAGTTGAAAGTTATACACTGATAGTATACACTAGTAGTACACATCTGTGTAGCAATAAAGTACAATACACAGGTGTGTCAGATACACCATGCTGTAACTGTAACTGTTGTATTAGCAAGGCCCTTGAAATCATTATTTGTTGTAGAGGAGTGTTTGGGATTTAGCCCCTGGTGTACTCTAGGCTCCATGCGTGAGTCCATGCATGATGTTTGAGTGTGGAGGTGCTGATACTGATACTGATACTGATACTGATACTGCGGGGAGGCTTCTGGGGCCCAGCTGAGGTGTCCCTTTGAATCCACATCACAGAAGCCGTGTGTTCCTTCCTTCCCTCACGAGGGACAGGAAGTGAGACGGATCCCTTCGCCCTCCCACCACCTCCGGTCCCCGTCCACTTTCCTATCACCGAGTCATTCTGTGTGTGTGTGTGTGTGTGTGTGTGTGTGTGCGCGCTCCTTCTCCCAGATACCCCCGCCCCCTCTGACCCCCCCCCCCCCCCCCACCACCACTCCTTCCCTCCCCTCTCCGGACATCAAAGAAGAGCACCACCCCCCCCCCCCCCCCAGGAAACCAAACAGACCCCAGAATAAGAGCTCAGCTCGGTGCAGGGAGTGTCTGCTTGTGGCACAATAAACTAACACCAGAACAATGCCTTCCAAATCGGGCCTCGCTGTGTTCTGCTCTGGAACACTGTGGCGTTTTGCATCATGCTGGCCATTGATATGTACGGATGTTTCTACCTTCGTCATGAGACTCGTTTGAAAAGGACGGGGCGGGGAGCAGATGAATGGCGGGTTGGGGGCGGGGGGGGGGGGGGGGGGGGGTTGGCTTGTCTGGCTATATTTAGGGCTCCAGCTTGCTGGGATGACACAGTGCTTCAGTCATGCAAATCTCAGTTTGAGGGAACAAAATGTGTACACTACACTGCCTCTCTTTTTTTTCTCTCTCTCTCTCTCTCTCTCTCTCTCTCTGTCTCTCTCTTTGTCTCTCACTCTCTCTCCCTGTCTCCTGCTGAGAGGAACGGGAGGACCCACTTACCGTTCATCCTCGCCTCCTGAGGACGGCTTCTCGGTTCGGCAGTTGGGGATTACCAGTATGCACGCACCTAGTTCCTTGAAGTCTGAATATGATTGCCTCCCCTATCTGATGGAGGTTTTGCATCCCCCTAAAGCTTAATTAGCTGTGCTTCTTAATCTCCTGCCGTCACCCTAGTAAGAGCTGATTATTTATTAAAAAATGATGACGCACCGGTAAGCTTATTATGGGAGATCACTCTTATTTTGCACGTTATTGGCAAAGTACTTCAACCCACATAACCCCACTCAGGCTAACAAACTAATGAGCTGCATCTTTGTAGAATGACACAGTGGGTCTGTGATGTCAGTTAACTTCATTATTACACACTGACACATACAACTTGGTAAACTGAAGGAGAATGTTCCCTTTGAAAGATAGAATAGAGTGAGTGACTGCTCCAATGTGGAGGCTGTACACTGAGGAGACACTAGAAGTAGTTCTGTAGTGATGCATGACGCATCAGGATCATTGCATGATATTATCACCAGCAATACAAGTTTGTTTGTTTTTGTCATGAAGATAAATATCACAGGTGTGCTATCCTAACTCAGTTACGCTCTGCTTCATTTAACCTGAGTTCAGCATCATTTAGAGTTGTGCTGATGATTGTCAAGTATCCAGACTTGTTCCGTTTTTGTCTGCGTTCGGCACCGTACCTTGTCCCCGGTGATGGCTGATTGATTGGTGGAGGCTTGGCGTGTCCCTGGATCGCATGTTATGCGGGGTTGAGCTCTTGTGTTTGATCAGTGCAGCAACTTCCCCGCTGAGTGGAGTGATGACGTCTCGCTGATGAATGAGAGAGGGACGGAGAGACGGAGAGAGAGACAGAACAGAGCAGCACCCCGCCGTGACTCAGCTGCTTTTCAGTCTGTAAACACACACACACACACACACACACACACACAAACACACACACACATACACTGATTCACTCACACTCAAAAACATAGACACAGACAGACACACACACACGCACACACTTGTTCACATTCAACCGCACACACACACCTAAGCAGTCATACATACATACTCCTTCACATTCATCGACTCATCACTGCCCATTTTAGCATTTTGAGTAAGATAAAGGAGCACCTACACACCAATGCTAGACATATCATTTACGCCTTTCAGCACGGGTAGAGACAGAAACACACACACACACACACACACACAAACACACACACACAAACACACACAAACACACACAAACACATACACAGGGTGCTTTAGCACTCACACAGGGAAGGCTCTAGCCTCACGCAGAGGGATCTTGTGATCACACCCTCCATCTCTGCTGCCCCCTCACACAGGATGTGTGTCACTTAACACACTTGCAAATACAAACACATGCCACATGTACACAGATCTAGCACACACTCACTCTCTCTTTCTCACACACACACACACACACACACAGTCCCCCAGACACTCAATAATAATGGGCTTGTCACTCTGTTTACACTACACAAATATAGCCAGTCCCTCAAGGCCAGGTAAAAAGTGCACAGAAATGACAGCTATTCAGGTGGTATGTTGATGATTTGATGGACCAGAACACACAAACAGCCGCTCCCATTAACTCTATTCACATGTGTTTTATACTCAACTCTCTTTGTCTGAATTTTATACTCAGCTCTCTTTAGCAGAGTTTCCTCATTAACACCCTTCATCTGAGTTTGAAGTTACTTATGCACAGTCCGGTAACATATCCAACCCTCTGTGGTGTGTAGGGGAGAAGCTCTGGCATCTTCCCCTTCGCCGGGATGCTCCAGTGAGCGGTGCGACCACTGGCCCGTGCCGCTCACGGCTGGCCTCATTCCACATGACGGAGCCGGCACTGTGGGACTGCCCGAGGGCTACCTCATTACGTTACGGCACATTTGGAGGATGGGCGTCTCCGTGGAAACCCAGCCTCCCTAAGTTGTCCTTGCTCACCTGCGACATCGGGATGGGCTGATGAAAACTGAGTGATGATTGACAACGTTTCCATGCATGCATGATTTAATCTGACGAGGGGTTCCGTAGGGAGGGTGGTGATGTATCATTTGCAAGCTGAAGGCTACGTTTGGTGAATATCATTCCTCATAGCAGAGCTTTCAGAATGAGAGACGGGCAACTCGCTACCTCTAGCTGTGAAGAGGCTAAGCTGATTTGTAGCAGTTCTTTCTTGTGAACTTATGTTTTTATCTTGAACAGAAGTTAAAGGCAGCAGAGGCAAAGAGTAATAGTATATGTCCGGCACAAAGGCTCAAGGGAACGTGGCTCATATATATTCCCCCTTACATTGTTTGGCACTCAACAAGACACCATCATTCTCAGAAGTACACAGAGGCTTTCTGAGGACACTCAGCAAAAAGAGCCTCTGAGCATCAATGACGGAGAAGGGGATAGTTCTTCTTGACAGGGCACAAGACCATGATCCCGCAGTAT
>NC_045168.1:582500-585000 GCF_900700415.2 Clupea harengus
CTTTACTGCTCCTGGTGGCAGTGTCAGTAAAAGGTTATGGTAACCCAGTGTCCCCCTAATTATTTCCCATGATCCAGAACTCCAGGTCTCACTGAGGCAACCAAACCGATTTAGGATGCTGCTCATGATTCAGAGTCTGGCCCAGAGAGTGCAGGTTGGGCCAGTTCTGTTCTGTGCAGAATGCTGAGTCACCCAGCAGTGCCACGTTGGCATTCCCTGCACAGGCTGGCACACCTGCATCTGTTCTCTGGGACACGTCCTGGAGAGGCTCTCTGAGTGGTTTACTCAGCAGATGCCTAAGACCCCGTCCACGCAACAACAGAATGTTTTGAAGATGGGTTTTTCCTTTCCATTTTCATATCCGCACAACAACACGTCCACATGACAACATCCGCATCCATGAGGAAACGCAAAAACGAGTGAAACATTGTTGCTAGCTAGGTCGTTTTGAAATTACATTTCTTGCATAATTTATACAGCAAGATATAGACTATAACTAAACAAGATTATTCTCACAGCAATGGCAATATGAGATGAGATAAATCCCATAAATCGTTTATTTTTCAACATCAGCAATATGTGATTTGGGCAGAATTTTCCCAGAAAAGAATTTACCCAGAAAAGGCTTTGATTGATGATGTTCCCAATAGATTATGTCCTTCTTATAACTAATTGGCTGATAACCATGATGTTTCTTACAATCGAACATAGATTTTCCTTTTATTGCCACTGATAATAATAATAATGATGCATTTTATTTGTAGCGCACGATTTGTAGGATGTGTTGGATGCTTTGGATGGCGATGTTCCGACTGGAACTTTTGAAATGTGATTGGATAAAGTAGGGGCCGTGACGTCATCGCTTTCAAAAAGTTCAGTTTTTGCCTGTTTACTCAGACAGCATGCGAAAAGCGTGCGTTTCCAGGCCCTGAAAACGTCATTGTCATGTGGATGCAAGGGCCGAAACGCAATAAAACGTATCAATTTACACAAAAACTCTGTTGTCACCGCTGTAGTGTGGGCGGGGCCTACAAGATGGTTGTCTTCATTTTAAATGAGGTTTCTGCCAAACCGGCTGTCATCTTTATATTTCAATAATCATGTCACTGCAGTTAGCTGAAACCAGGGTTTTAGAAGTGAGTTGTATCGGAAATAAGGGGGAGCCTTTTCTCCAGAAACTGCAACTAGATTTGGCATGGCTCTGAAAGCATGTGGTGTGTTTCCTGGCTAACCCAGTTAGAATGTCCAGCAGCCTGGGCACCTTTATATAGAAGTTGTGATGTGAGAGGGCATTTTAAACTTAAAGTTACAGGGAAATAAGCTGAGTTTGTAATGCTATTTAGATTATATTGTTTATGTCTGATCCAGCCTGGCAACCTGTAGAGCTACAAGGTGAAAATGCTTATAGGTTATTTTTGTTTGTGTGTGCCCAACCAAACATTTTCATTTCAGTTCACTTGTCTATTAAGTTCAGTTCTTGAAATGTTCACTGATTACAAAAACCTATTTAAATTGGCATAATCTTCAACAAACTCCGACCGAAAATCTGGATCTTTTGCTGCCTGTTTGTATTTCTTTTAGAACAGCTTTTACCATTCTTTTGTGCTTGCCTGGGGATAAACAACATCTCTGCCTCTGCGGTCGGTCTTCTCTCCTGGCCAAGTGAAGGGTTACCTTGGCTGCGGAGTAAAGGGCTGGATGCCCTGCTGAGTGGCCCTTTGTTTCAGGGGATTGGGTTGCCGGGCCCCAGCTAAGTGTCTGAAGTTGCCAGTGGCGACGCTGAGCCGGGCCACTAAAGTGTAACTCCAAGCTCTGACCAGGAGGAGTGTGAATCAGAGGAGAAAAAAAGAAACGACTCAAGCGCACCCCCCCACCCCCACCAACACACACACACACACACACACACACACCACGAACGACATTCACACACTTACACACATCGGCGCCTGTAAACACACTGTGCATTCTTCTCCAAGGCCTTTAGACCTGTCTTCCTCAGAGACCATCTAAGTGTACGTGTTGTTAGGGAGAGAGCAGGAGCATACATAGAGAGAAACGAGAGAGGGAGGGTGAGGATGGGAAAAAAAGGAGAGAGGGAAGGAGGGGATGAAAAACAAGGAAGGAGAGAGGGAGTGCAAGTATGAAAAAAAAAATAAAAACAGAAAGCCAGTCAGTCATTGGAGGGTAGATTCAATATGTGGCTATCCCATTTACATAGGCTATTTTCCCAGTACAATTACAGTAACTAACAATGTTAATAAGATAGCCTGTTGTTTTGCGAATGTGAACACAGGGACATGCATACAGAAACTTTCTTTCACTTAAACCCGATCTGCCTATCTGTGTGTCGAGCCATTACCTCTGAGATAGCAGTGTCCATTTCCTCCACATTTAACTGCCCTCTTACTGCTGACCCAAGCCGACCTAGCCAGCTCTACATCTCCCGAAAGGCAGTTTCCAACATGCCTGTCTGTGTGTGATTTCCGTGTTTTGTCTGCTA
>NC_045168.1:590000-630000 GCF_900700415.2 Clupea harengus
CGAAGGTTTGTTGATATTTGAGCTCAGCAGACAATCAAATACCCTCTTCCATTCAGTGCTCCTGAAGTAACGTTGCTGATTGGCTGGAAGAGTGTATGGCTGAGTCTGGGCCACTTTGTTTGTTTCAGATTCAGAGAAACACACGCAGTCAGTGTATGGCTGTGTACAAACACCGGAGCTAGAGGATTTGGCTGAATTTAAACTAAAAGTGTAATTGATTGTAATCAAGGACTGCATCTTTAAGTTCCTGTCCTCATCACAACGTCTTGTTTGGAAGGGTTTGTTATGAGTGCAGAGCTCTCACGCCTGCATCAGCACACCAGCTACAAACAGTTTTTATCATCAAAAAACTCTTTCAGTTTGCACCCGAGAGATGGATGTATGTTATTCTCCTTAAAGTGCTGAAGCTTGTCAGACTCTTAAGTCCCCATCAGATACTGATCTTCAAGGCGTCTATGTGTGTGCTCTCATTAAAGCAGATTACAGAGCAGCAGAAATCTTATCATTACTGCAGACCCCTGATCCAGACGTTACAGACAAGACTGAGAGATGTGTGATGTGTGTGTGAAGAAAAGTGCATAACACACTTGAATAGCATTTCATACATACAAAATATGCTTTGGTGTTTTGGTGTATATCAGGAGCAATGTCCTCAAATTTAGATTCCGTGATTTTATTGGAGTCAGTTGCACAGTCATGGTTCACTGAAGGTAGCCTAGCAGGTCTTTGTGCTCCAAAAACCAAAAACAATACCTCCAGACAGTAGAGAGGCCTCTTGGAGAGAGAGGGGGAGATAGAGAGGTTGGTTATTGTTGTTAGTCTGCCCACAGGCAGTCTGTGTATGACCCCCCACCCCGATCCCTCCGCCTGCACCCGTAGTTTTCTGTGAGCGCATTTCCAAGGCTCGGCAGCCCGGCAGTAATGTGGTTATTGAAGCTTGAGGTGACTAAGCCCTGAGATTCCCATGAGTAATCCATCACAAGAGGCAATGACCTTGTTCTCGCTCCGAAGGGAGATCTACTGTTACATATAGACATCCAGAGGTAACCCCTCACCTGGTGCCGCTGGCTAACTGATCTCAGATCAGCTGGAGCACACCTGGTGCCCACGGGAACTCTAAGCCATTTAAAAAACTGTGAGAGCCTCAGAAACCCAAGTGGTTGAGGTGCCCACAGCATCCCTCCTGCAAAGTATTCTCCCACCTAGCACTCTGTATGATGCCTCATCTCTTTCCTAAATATAGCTTTGAGGCTCATAATATATCTGAAAGTGGAATTTCCCTGTGAGTAATGTTAAACTATTCAGTCAGTACTGACCATTTAAGTGACATCTACTAGCGTTGGGTGGTATCAAGGTATTACGGTATACCGGGTATTTAGAAGTCCCGAAGATATGGTTTTCTATACCATCAAAAATACAGACGCTCCACTTTCTATTATCACTCACACATACAGGACTAATATTTAATATAATTCATGTTGATCTCGCCCATGTTCTTATGTCTTTACATTCACACTACTGTTAGAACGTATTTCATATCATTCTTCAAGTTGTCTGTTCACCTTTTGTAATGGACATTTATTGTAACTTGAAGTCAGCAAGTAATACGATGCTACGCAACACCAAAAACAAAAAAAAAAATAGATACTGCCCAAGCCTAATAGCTATAGCATAACAAGTTTAATCACTCCGATCCCTCCTCAACACACACACACACACACACACATAACATATCCTTCCCCTTTCTTTCCTCTGTGACAGGTGTAGCCTCCCACAAATAAGTAAAAGGAAATCTTCTCACGCTGCTGTCATTTAAAAGTGCTGATAAGCTCCATGATAAAATCGGTCCATTAATAATGCCGTCCCCAGGAGCAGGAGCGGAGGCCTCATGAAGAAGTTGGCTCCTCACATCCGAGTGTCCTCATCTCCACTCACCGCTGTTTCTATCTGCTTTATTTGTCACATATTGACAGCTGCCAGTGGATGTTTTTAGGGAATGTCTTTCAAATGGTAATGTCTTTAAAGTTGAAATGTTTGTTTTGATAAGCTTTGGAGTTTGGACTCTTTTATTTTTTTGTATTCGTGTGGTTGTTCTGTAGTCAAGGATAACACTGCAGTGCAAGGCTACACATGAATCACACCACACATTCACTCTCCCCTGAGGAGAGCCATTGCGTCTAATTTGAATCTGCTCCCAGCAAGGACTTGGACATATTTATAAGGCACATATACTGATACAATCGTGGTTGTGTAAGACTATTTGAAGGAGTGTTTCTGGTAGGAGTTTTTAATTTGTCGCTGGTGTTCAGTTGTAGTGCTGTGAGCAGTGTTGTTTATCTTTATCCTCCTTGAGATTTAGCGTTCACGCTTGTTCATTTGTGCGCAGGGCGTAGTGAGATTCTGATCCATATGTTCTGTTATGCAAGTGCCAGCACAGTGTCTCTCGGGAGGTTACGATGGCTACGGAGCCAGGTGTGAATGTGTGTGTGTCTGTGTGTGTGTCTGTGTGTGTGTGTGTGTGTGTGTGTGTGTGTGTGTGTGTGTGTGTGTCTCTGTGTGTGTGTGTGTGTGTGTGTGTGTGTGTGTGTGTGTGTGTGTGTCTCTGTGTGTGTGTGTGTGTGTGTGTGTGTGTGTGTGTGTGTGTGTGTGTGTGTGTGTGTGTGTGTGTGTGTCTGTGTGTGTGTGTGTGTGTGTGTCTGTGTGTGTGTGTGTGTGTGTGTGAGAGAGTGAGTATACATATGTGTGTTTCTTCAATCTCAGCAGGTGAGGATAGGTAAATGTCTCCT
Organism: Clupea harengus; assembly: GCF_900700415.2. NCBI lineage: Eukaryota > Metazoa > Chordata > Actinopteri > Clupeiformes > Clupeidae > Clupea > Clupea harengus. The sequence continues at coordinate 592,787 of NC_045168.1, forward strand.
GGGTGGAAAGAGTAGTGATGGAGGTGTTTGTTTTTATCTCCTCCATCTCTCCATCCCCCCAGTCGAGGTGATGCTTCTGTGTGTTTGAACAGAAGTGAGGACTATGCCAATCAGAGCTGAACAAGTCATTCAGCCTTTTTGATCTGTTCCTCAAAATATCTTTATTCTGTTCCCCAAAATATCTTTATTCTGTCCCCCAAATCTCTGTATATACGAGTCATTGGTGAGTTACTTGTCCAAAGACTTGGAGGATTGGTCATCCTTGTTCCTCCTCAAGACCTGCTTCAGTCCTCTACATCTGTTAACTGCTCCTCTGTCTGCATTTATGAACAGAACCTGTTCATATTGTCCACTGATCTAGACTGAAATAGTCACAGTCTCCAGTGACCCGTGAGCTTGAGCTTCTCTCCTGAGCTGTAACGAGGAGGGCATTTATGGCCCCTCCCGTGCCATCAGGCCAAGGAGATTTACTTCAGTAATATCCCCCCTCGCTCAGCCTCGCCGAAAGGACAGTCAGACAGAGCAGTGTGTGTGGGCGCGGTGAACAAGACACTGGTGTACATCTTTTTTCATAAACCCTGTGTTAAACACATTGATTTGATCTGTGCGTGGCTTTTGTTGCTTTGTTATGATGTAGCTTGTTACAGAGAGTTAAAATATCACGCTAACATTGTTTTTGTTGTTTTGTGGGTTAGGGTTATTTGTTATTGTTGATGTTGTAATGTTCAGACCACAGTATTGCAGGGGTGAAATGAGGTCACGTCCAATAGAAAAGTGTTATGTTTCTGCTCCAGTCTTCAGTCCAGTCCGAAAAACCTTCCCCTACTAGTAAAAACTTCAGATACATCACCCATAAACTTCACTAGGAGTGTATCACAAGGCCTCATTCTTTCAGAGAAGTAAAATAAAAAAAACGAAGAAAGCCACAAGCTGTGAAGTCCTGCATCCCTTGCCAACCTGACTCATTTTTTTTTGTCCACCACACACAGAAGCGTAGTGCTGTCCTCCGAGGCATTGAATTGATCTGATTACATAAGTGCTGGTTTTCAGTGTTTTCATTAGTCATCTCTGCCACAAGCCAGTGAATAACACCCAGGGAAGAGATGGCAGAGTTAGGGGGTGGTGGCAGAGGGGTTGTTTGCAGGTTTTTACTGATGGCTGTTTGATGGCCTGAGTGCCCCCTCAACCCCCAGGCCAGTCCTCCCACCCTGTGCCCTGTGACTGTGGTTGGGTCTTTGGTTGAGTGAGACAGACACACACACACACACACACACACACACACACACAGTCACAAACAGTCATTCATAAACGAGAAAGAAACAGCACAATCATATATGCATACTCATATGCATACACCTACACCATTATATTTAGACACGCAAACACGCACTCGCTGATGCACCCAGACATGCAAACACACGTATAGACACGCAACGAGATAACAATAATCTCGTTATCCTTTTTGGAAAAATGGAAAATTCACACATCCCCTCACATGAACAGGTCTATATTTCACTCGTACAGTGTGAGAGTCGCCACTTCCGTCCCCTTAGTCAGAGGCATTCCTTGCAGGTCTTATTAACCTGCCTGCTTTGGTTAATGATGGAATAACGAGATGATTCATCCGCCTGTGTTCCGGGGGCCTTATGTAACAGGCCTAGAGGATGAAAGAGGGGTAGGATGAGACCGGGGGAACAAGTGCAGTAGAGTACAGCCCAGCGGTACGGTTCCCTGTGTAATGGGTTCTCCGCTCCATCTGTTTTGAAGGTGACGCAAGACAGTCCCATTGGATTTCAGTGCACAGCAGATGATGTACAGTGGTGCTGGGTCTGGGGATTAACCATGGCGATGCAGTTGTAAAAGACATTACAGACAGGGAGCTGTGGCTTTGACTGTTACTGCAGACGGGTCGGTTAGGCAAGTGATGAGAGTTTTAGTGTGTGATGTGTCTTCATTCTGAGCCTGAGCCTGTGCCGTGGAGATAATGCAATTATTTCACACAATAAGATAACCATCGGGGGCACTAAAGTCCTAATTTATATAAGCGCTTATGTCATGAGAATCCTTTAAGTGCACCTCCCTGAAATGGCTGAAGACTTGGGGAACTGGGTTACAAATCCTCTCCTTAGAATTACACATTACTTTGCGCCGCACAATGATATTGTAGAGCTTATTAAGTCTCTACTGTTTGAGAATACTCAGCTATTAAACAGTAAATGAGAGATGAGATTCGGAGACAGCTACAGCAATAGTTACTTGTTTTCATATAATAATCCTGGAGTACAAAATATTCGGCTAGGGACTGGTAATGTCTCAGCCATTGATTCAAGTCCTTTGAAGTGCAGATATTTTTCCTATGTATGTCTTCAGTAAAAGTTTATGCTAATTGTGGCCCTTGAATTAATAGCTACCATGGTGTTTGTTGTTTTCCAGGTACATTACAAAAAGGACTTTGAAGAGAGCAAAGGCCGGGGCTTCAGTATCGTGTCTGACACTCCCGAGATGCAGAGACTGAGAAGAACCCAGGAGCAGATCAGTAATGTATGCTGTGTGTGTGTGTGTGTGTGTGTGTGTGTGTGTGTGTGTGTGTGTGTGTGTGTGTGTGTGCGTGTGTGCCAGCGTGCGTGTGTGTGCATGGAGAAGGATGGGGTTATCAGTCATGTATGCTTCCCTCAACGATTGGCATCACCACATGGTTGACCTTTGACCCTTTGGTGGACCAGCCCAGTGGTAAACCAGCTCACCAACCCATATATATTTGTCCTGCTCATATATTTACAATAATGGGATGTTGCATAAGCTGATGGTGGTGGGCTGGGGTGAGAGATGCCAGTGTGTTTGTATGTGTGGGGGCGTTGGGATGAGGTCATGCAGGGTGTATGAGCAGGAAGAGCTTTTATGTGTGTGTGTGTGTGTGTGTGTGTGTGTGTGTGTGTGTGTGTGTGTGTGTGTGTGTGTGTGTGTGTGTGTGTGTGTGAGTGTGTATGTGTATGTGGTTGTGTCTGTGAGAGAGAAAAAATGCAGAGGGTGCATTTTGGTCACTGGGCCATAAACTACACACACAAACACACACTCATATACATCTCTCATTTCTCCTCTTCTCTCTTCAACTGTGATAATATCCAGTTCTGTATCACAATAATACACCCACTTACCCATACTTCAGTTGATATGCCTAAAGACTATAATACCACAGATTCCATAGTGGAGGCATTCACCCCAGTAAAATGACCTGGAGTATGATCTGACTTCATCTTAACGTGAGGACAAAAGACACCCAGGGAACATCCTGACTGCATTTGGACTGAAAACATCTCCCCAGGTAAGAACACATTTTCTGTTTGAACAGTCTGTGTGTGTGTGTGTGTTTGGGATAACCATCCTCTCCCTGCTTTTCCTAGAATGTGTCTGTTTCGGTTGTCGACCCAGACAGAATGCCCACGCCTCCCCTACGTCTTCTCCTAATCAGCCAGCCTGCCAGCGTCTCCACCACAGCAGCTGACACACTCACACACTCATAATCATCACACACATACATACACATCTCTGGAGTGAGCCCCAGCAGATGTGGCGGATCGCGGAACATTCCGGACAGGCGGCAGCTGGCTCAGGTAAGCGAGCCTCTCACCCCTCTCGGCGGCCATCTCACAGTGCACTCAGCTGTGTGATCGCATCTTTCCACTCGGTAGAGCGCCCGGATCACCTCGCCTCGCCTCCCCTGGGGTAATTAAGCAGAGAGGCCGCAGGGCAGGGCATGGTCAGTTCTTGTGTTACTTTAAACCCTGGCACTGGCAAATCTGACAGCAGAGGTAATTAAATTGTGAGAGAGAAGGACAGGGAGAGACGATTTGTTTTCTTCTGATTTCTCTCTGATCTCCCACTGTCTCACTCCCTCCATCTCTATCTCTTTCCCTCTCCCTTTCTCTCCCTCTCTCTCCCACTCTTCCTCCCTCTCCCTCTCCCTCTCCCTCTCCCTCTCTCTCCTCCACTCTCCCTTCCTCTCACTCCTCCCCACCCTCTGTGAAAGGGCAGCAGTCAGGTTCATATGAGGACATACTGGACAGACTGTGCAATCAGCAGCTCCTCTTAAAAGGGTTGATTTTGCTGTGAAGGCTCTGTGCTGATTGGTTTAAACAGGTCGAGGGTAACAGCATGAAATCCACATTAGACCAGTGGTATTCCTGGCATGTTTGCATACATTATTAGTCTTCCTGTGCAGTGTATAGTCGTGCATCTGCATCGCTTCACCAGAATTGACCAGCACCCTCAGTGTCATAACAATGAAACTGTTGCAAGCTTTGTGCGTAATGGCTTCAGCAGATTCAGGGAAAGTGAACCCAATGATCAGGGCTTTGGGTGGTTTCGGAGAAGCTCTTAGAGGTTTTGAGTGACTTGGGAAGAGTGACTCTCAGTTGGGTTTTTGAGCGCACACAGTAGCTCAGGGACTGTGTGGGAGGACATGACTGTGATCAGGTCATGTTTTAGGGATCTTATGAACCTTATAAGAACAGAATGTATAGAAGGTTAAGTAAACTGCCATCAGAGTGAATATAAAACAACAGGTCACCCTGGGAAAAACATAATACTAGTAGCCCACCACCTAGCGTCTGTAGCGCTAACCCCAGTAGCTAGTTTTAAGTGCGTGCAAGTATGCGGCTGCAGAGCTTGTGAAACGCTGATTCCTGTGTGTTCCATCTAATTGGCTCCCCCTAGAGCTTTCTCATTCCTCAGATGCTTCCTCTCCCTGATGAGGACACTGGGAGAGTGGAAGAGGAGGAGGAGGAGGAGGAGGAGGAGGAGGAGGAGGAGGATGAGGAGGAGGAGGAAGGAAAGAAAACATTTCAGAAGTCTCTGTTTTTAAATGTTTTTGTTGTCTTTGTCAACACACCAACCCGGTTATTTCAAGATACCTTCATGATTCCACTGTTTTGAGCAACTTACATCCTTAGTCCAACATTGATTACAATGCCAGTGTCGAGCTAATTAGACTCGTAGCTACTGTTCCTTTCCCACTGAGAAGCTTATGAGAATAAGCCACAGTCACCCCCAACTGTTTCCACTGACCCTACCCCAGATGCGCATCCTCTCTCAGTCCCCACAGGAAAACAAATCTTCTCTGATGTGGTTCCGCCCCACATCTGTGTCTTTTACGATCCCAGTATGGCCCTCGGCACACCCAGCGTTCCAAGCCTGTTATCAAAACCCTGCTTTAAAATACACAAGCACGCGGTTATTTAGAAAAGCTCCCATTCCCATCTGTAGGACAAGGGGAAGGGGGAATGAAATAAACATACAGCCACGACGTGTTATCAAGAGCAATTTTCGACTTGTTGTGGGGTGTCGAGAGCCAAGTCAATCAATGTCATTCATTAGCCAGGAAAACAACAACAGAAATCCCTCTTTGGGGTTGGGGGAACCCACGGCTGCACTCTGCTCTGGGCCAAGGTCCTGGTTGAGGCTGCTTCTATTGCCTGTTAGCCGTAGTTGCTCTGGATTCTGTGTGTTTCTGCTTCTCCTTGAGCAGCCCAGCCCAGTGGCTTCTCGGAAGCATTCTTTGGCCTTTACCTCTGCGTCTCCCCCGGCAACTATTTCACAGCGGGGCTTTGGAGCGGCCGCTCGAGTCCCCCGTAGAGGCATCAAGAGCAGAATGAACAGAGACAGCAGGAGCTACCTCCAGTCCTGGATGCCTGTCATCTTTCACAGCCTGCCAGAAAGCATGTCATCAGAACTTAACTGTTTGTTGGAGGAATGTTTTCAGGCATCATGCATCATAAGGCACTTTTGAAAAACGATGGACATTTTAATTGCATTATTCCTATGGAAGGTCCATTAAGCAGTCACCAACCTTGCTTCATTCATTCCGCAAGTAAGGCATTACTGGTGACATTAGGTGTTGCTGAGTTATATTATGAGGAAGAGGACTTTACTGTCTCTCATGCAGCCACACAGTGTCAGCCATTAGCATTGAACTTTTAAAATGGGCCTTCCCCATAATGTGCTAGCTTGTAAGGTAAGAGATTAAACAGAAGGCTTTGTTGCTGTCATCTCCTAAAAAGTGCAGAGGCAAAATGAATGACAAAATAAAACCAAATGAGATTAAGCGACTGGACAATTATGGGACATCCTATCTCCCCTGGGATCAAACTCTAAATGAGATCAGGGGGAGAGTGGCACTCATAATTTAGCTTCTGTGATAAACGTGTCATATCTCTCAGCCTCTGTGATGAAAGCTTGATGTTAACTAAGCCATCAAAAATGACCTTTCACTTGATGTCACTTGATATCAATTGATCATTTTTTGTTGTGCGGTTTCTAATCGTCTGATCTCCAGATTTGTGTGAATGTCCTTGTGTTGTGGTTTTTTCACCCCCCTCCCTCCCCACTACTAAACGGTCGAGTGAACATGAAGGCCAGATGGCTGCCTGATTTAGCCAGCATCTGAGGCTCTGCTAAAGGCTAACACAAATCCTGTTGGCTCGCTCCCTTCATCAGGGTTGTCATGGTTGGGTGCAGTGGTACCGTCCCTGTGTCGCCTAAGCTCGTCCCAAATCTCAACCACAGAGCCTAGCACTTAATGGGTCATGCTAATGGAGGTAGACTGTCCTATGGGACGAACTCAGGTGAAGGTCGCTAACCTTTATTTAGCATGAGCAGGTTATTTAAGGATTGACCCTGTGACTGTCTGGGTGGTTCATTCGAAATTCAAATGAAGTGAGAAGAAATCCAGAAAGATGTTTTGTGGGACCTGAAAGGCATATCCCGACACAAACACTGCTGAAGCTTCAGAGCGCATGGCTAATGCAGGGGCTTTATGCTCCTGTTTCTCATTAAGTTATACACAAATGCAGGGTGGAAGTGATTAGCTTGTAGCGTGCTGCTCTGTGAAGCCTGAATGACAGTGAGAGTAATGTGGTGACCTTTACAACAAGCGGCAGCACCATCTTAAAAAAGGCCGCCTGAGTTTGAGAACTAATTTCTCTGTTCTGTTTGGCTGCACAGAATAATGTTGTTATTGTTGTTGTTGGAGTTGTCCTCCTTTATAATGACATCATGCTGTGAGAAGCCTCCTCCCCTCTCCTTTCTGAAAGTCTCTAAGGAGCTGTGGAGGAAAAATTGAGGGAAAGAGGAGGAGTAGAGAACGAGACTTCATCAACACTCACTCAACACTGTAACCACTCACTGTTGTTCTTTGAGAAGTACAATCACAAATATGGGATTAGAATGCTGCTAACTGAAAGTTGCGTTTGATGATGTAATAATGATATTAAGCAAACATTTTAAATAGCAGTAAATGTGAATTCTAGATCTACACTGTATAGTTCTGGAATGAGTTGCAAAAAAAAGGAATTTCATGTCATATGACTTCATCAGTTGTGGGCTGATGATTTGAGTGATCAAACAGAATTTTCACCATTTTCTGTTTTTCTATGTAATGCGATGGGAATGACTTGCCTTTTGTAATGGTAGAAATATCCCTTTTGTTCACCTTCTCCAGTTGGCATCTTGCTATCTTCCCGTGGATTTGAACCACAATAGAGCCAAATCACACACACAGTAAAGCCATCCAAAGTGATTGTCTCTAATCTTTTGCCTGTTCATCCCATAATGACCCCCTATATGTAGGTTGTATGTGTTGTTTCATTCTCTTTCGTTCCTAAAATAAAATTGGTATTTTCACATACCTTTTCTATTGAGACTCCTCTGGGGCGCCTCCCTCCTTGTAGCATGCTTTGTATTTTGGTGCTTAATTGCTTCAGCAGATTCGGGGAAGGTGATCCCACCGATCAGGGCTTTGGTTTAGGGAGAAGCTCTTAGAGGTTTTGAGTGACTGCGGAAGAGTGAATCTCAGATCTTCAGTTTTTTGAGCACATAGAATAACTCTACCACTCAGGGTCTGTGTGGGAGGACATGAATTTCAGGGATTGCATTTGGGACCTCCTCTCACATCAGAAGAGTGAGTCGGTTGTGCAGGAGTGGTTGAAGTGTCTCTCTCTTCCCAAAGCAGGGAAGGGTAGAGTAATGTATGATGGATGCTGTGGGCTTTCTCCACTTGTAATTTCCACATCCTCTGAGGTTCAGTTCTGCCTGTCAAATCCCTACTGATCACAGTGATTTAGTCTGATCGAAGGGGAAATAGATACGTTTCCATGCACCCTGTATCAGCAGGTTTTCCTTTTACTTTCTTTTTTTCTTTCTTTCTGCCAATTTATATACAACAGAAGTTCTGCCAACGTTTCCTCTTGACACTGGTATAGTCACAGGAATAGGGATTGCCGAGTTGTTGGACAACAATAAGCGCCACCTAAGTACCATTCTAGTATCACTTACTGTAAGTATTACTGTAGGTCATGACAAGCCCAATTTATCTAATTGCATTAGGTACCGTTAGCTCACTTGGCAAATAAGCTATGTCTGAGCATGTCATTGTGGGTTGCTAGGAATGTAGCTGATCAATCTGTATTTCTGAAGACTTTTTGTTCCAACTGCTCTTCAATGTTGAAGCATTTATGTGTACTTACTGCACCATGGGGTGGTGTTAAAACTTAATCCGTCCTTCATTTGTGTGCCAACTCTATAACTCACAAAGTCTATACCTGCTCAACTGGCTTAGAAGGCTCTCCTCACCCGCACAGGTGAAGCTTACGCAGGCTATCCAAGGTGACCAAATGACTCCCTTTGTTGACAGTCAGTCTGATAGTAAGCATCTAATTCATTTGGATCCTAGCAGTGAGGACAAGGAAAAGTTGTAGTGTAGCTATTTCTGTCTGCAGTGGCGAATAAAAGCTACTGTTTGTGTGAGCCCCCCCTTACTCAATATGCTCTACCAGTTGTACTTGTGGCAAAATCACAACATTCTTACAGAGACACAAATCAGATCGCTGTGTGATCCTCAAATGAAAAACCCAGCAGCATCACAGAGCAATAAGGCAACAGCAGCACAATCATTAACATGAACTACATATTCCTACCTTTAGGGCAGCCCAGCATCAGCACATCGCTTAACACAAGCAACCCTAGTCTTTATGTGGCTCTCCGATCCTTCATGTTCAGCCAGCCGTGTGGCTGTCACTATAGCCTGCTGTGTGATTGCGTTCAGAAGATTACTGTCCCCAAATAATTTACAGGCGAAACAAAACACAGTGCCTTTTGAAGGGGAATAAAGCAACCATTCTCTTGACACAGTTTCATCCTTTGCCAGTTTCCTTTTAAACAGGGTTTTGGAAAAGAACCTCTTTTGATGCTTGTGTTGTCCTTCTGAAGCAGTGATATCTGTTGTTTCTGGTCCAATTTTCACCCATTATGTCCTCATATGCTCATTCCTTTTATCCCAGCATGCAGGGTCTGAGCTATAGGTAACGTTAGCAGGATTTTCTGTAGTAACGTGGTGGCTGGGACATGGCTAACGTTAATTCCTGGGGTGTTGGTGGTTGGTCTTTGTCATGGCTTGAGCTAGCTGTGGCTATAGCTAATCCCATTGCAGTTGTTTCAACCGCGCCAAACTGTGGATCTTCGTCCAGATGAAGACGTTTCTGAAATTTCAGAAGCTCTTGGTCCTGGAGTGTTCTTTCAGAAGTTGTGTTTTTCTTTTTAGTGCTCAGCTATGGTACTTTTTTCCGACATTTTGTGCGATGCTATCTAGTAAAACCATATTGACCTTATGGATTTAGCCATATCTACCCAATCAGATGCTTACTTTTAAAACGTTTCTTATGGGCCAATAGCGATCAAGATTTTTTTATCTGCAGTAAATTTAAACAAAATTACAAATAGTCTGGCCAATCCGGTGCCCTTGCACACGTGGGGCCCAAGGCTGCAGCCTGTGCATTAATCCGCACCTGTCTGTCTGTAGGAATAGTAAAATGATTTGGTGTCAGTTCCCTTTTTTATATACTGTAGATCATAGGTCCTCCATCAGGAAGTACTTATAAAAGAAGTTTTGATATCGTGATCCACATCAGTACTAACAAGACAGACCTCATTGGTGTAAAATTCCTTTCGCTATAAAACAGTGTGAGACACTTTTATTCCACACATAGATGCTGCAGTTAATATAAGCGGTAGGCCAGATATGACTGTGTGAATATGCAGCTATGACTGTGCTTTCTTGCCCTTGGACATCGGGCCAAGCAACTCAGCAGTCATAGGAGGCTTTTTATTTTCTTTGTAAAATAGTATTAGTGTGGAGCTGCTTGTGCCATTTGGAACAGAACGACAGAAAGGGCAGTTGAAAAAGGAGAGGACTGGACAGGAGACATTCCTTTCTGTGTGCGACAGTGTCTCTCATCCATACCCAAGCCTATCGAGCTGCCTCACTGGCATGGCATCGTGGCGATAAAGACCCAAGTAGGGGTCTAAATTGGGAAGTCAGACTTGATAAGGAGTCCCCGACAACGAGTGGAAGAGGCGAACACGAGAACAGGAGTCATACAGGACAAGCAGTCAGGCATAACGTGGAGGACTGCGGTTTGTGCACCGACTGGTCTACAGCAATTCTTCTCAGGGTTGCATTTTTTTCAATCGCCCACATTTCACTCTGCGTTGAACATGGAAAGTTCTGGAACGGATGCTGTGGAGACGTCCACAGTGCGTTCAAGGGTAAAAAGCATTGTGAGACAGGGGTCGGAGGTGAGCTACATTGTTTTCTATATTCTCCACGCTTGACCTCCTTGTGACTTTAGCCCTCTGTCCACGTGACCTTGGGCTTTCGGGGTAACTCTGGCCACCTCTTTTCCTCCTCCTCCCCCACAGGCCTCTCCAATGGTTCCCTATGAAGACCCTAACCTAGCGTTCGCCAGGAGATGCAGCTTGATCCTGAGTGATGTGAGTAGGGCTCAGCAGCTCCGTGTGGTTGTTGTACTCACCATGCCTAAGCTGCAGATGGCACGGGATTCTGCAGCTTAAATCAGACGGCGGGTTTTGCCAGTGACATTCGTGCTGGTAACTGTGTGGTAGTGGTGGTGGTGGTCATTAATTGACTGGAGCCACCTGTGTTGGATTTCGGGGATGGTTGGTTGTTGCTGGGAAAGCCTTTAATGGGTTTAGAAATAGAAAACGGCTGATGAGCTTTGTGTGTTGTGCCAGCGCGACTAATTGAGCTGGATTGTTGGTGGACTGAGCGTTTGGGGCATCTGCTGGGGGTGGGGGTGGGGGTGGGGGTGGGGGGTGGTTGGTAAGCGTTTCCTATTTAATCTCCAGCAGAAAACGCAGTGGAGAGACAGGGAAACTAATCTATATCAGCCCAGTGGTCATCAGTTAGACTTTATTTTGTATATTTGCTTTGCTCTATTTACATAAGGAAGTTCAATTATGAGACCCAGACTTACTCAGTATTTTGATGTGCTGAGTTGAATGCTCCTTTTCTGTGTTTGTATGCATAGTAAAATGTGCTGTGAACTACTTTAATTAACTGTGAATCAGGGCTAAGTGCATGTTGTTTTCATTTCCCGTAATAACCAAATCATGGCCTCAAATGGGTTTCCCTCAAACCGAGACTAAGCAGAATAGAAAATGTCAGTGTGGGCTCGAGTAGCTATTTGAGAAAAATATGCTTTGCTGTACCCATGTTCAAAGTCATAGGGGCTACTTGAGGCTGCATTAGTGTGTTTCGTCAGATGTGTTGAGAGGAAATTGTTGTGTAGACATTTGACTGACCGTTGGGTACGATATGGGAAAGTTTGCCTTGAAAGGCGTTTTTACTTCACTTTACTCATCAGCTCTTTTCATCAAAGTTGTTGACAAACGTGTCATTGCTGTGGCACAGCCTGCTTGTATATGTGCTAGACTGTTTTTGTTGCACCAGAGGTTCTGTCAAAGCCATAACATGTTAATCGATACGTACGGATATTACGGAATTATTTCCATTCTGGAAAGAGGCCTTGTGGTGGTGTGCTTATCTCTAACACAGTTTTGCATTGCATCTTCACCCATCTTAAAATCATCATGAGATGCTTTTCGTTGATAGGAGAAATGGCATATTTTGGTACTAACATGGCTTTGTCTGTTTCCAAACTCAACAGCTTGCTAGCACACAGCTGTTATGAATAAATATTTGGTGTCCAGATGTGTGTAATTAATCAGACCTCGAATAGACAGTGGTAAGCGAAAGGATAAACTCTTATCTTGAGCTAAAAGTAAACACGAGCTGCCATTTCTTCCTTGGCAGCTTTGCCACCAGACTGGCACTTTAGTCCATGATTGGCATCTTATTCACTTCAGGGCAAGTTGCTCTCTTGATATTTATCATTTCACAATGTTTTCTGTGATATTTTCTATGAGCTGTATAATACCATACCATCACACTTGGGAGAGGCTTTCCCTCGTGCAAAAGTGCAATTTGAAAGCTTTGTCAAGAGTTACTCCCTCTGCAGACTTCCTCTCGCTCTATGTGTGTAGGTGAAGTACAAGGAGGAGTACGAGAAATCCAAGTGGCAGTGTACGGTTGGTGCCGACACACCTGTGATCCAGCATGTCAAAAACATGGGCACTCTCCTGTCTGAGGTGAGTCTCTGTCATGACAGCAGTGATGAACTTTGTGTTAGAAAAATGATCCTGCAGCTTAGGAATGTGTCACAATGAATACCAAAGAAGAGTGAGTACAAAAGCTGTTCTGGATGATAGGCCTAGATTGAGAAAATGACAAAAGTGCCACAATGACGTTATTTACATGTCAAATTGAGTCTGTTCAAATCATACCCGTAGACGAAGTTAATACTGTGCATCAAAACAACTTTGATCTTTGAGCAACCTCATCCCGACATTACCTTCACACATGTAATTGATAGTGATTGACAAGCCCTCATCATCGCGTCTCCAGTTAGCCGGTGACAATGGTCTTGTGTCCTCCTGGAACCCAGGCCTCAAGAGGGTGAAATATGCGGCCGATTCCCTCCGAGGCCTCTGACATGCATGCCTTAGCACTAGCCTGAGTTCTTCTAGATGAGTGCTCTGTCAGCTGTCATTTGTGTCGCCAGATTCTGGCAATGTTTGGAGAGGGACTAGGTCCGCTAATTGTCAAGGGCCCCAAAGGTTCTTCATGGCTGGGCCGCATTCTTCTCTTGTCAACACCAGCTAATACACACTGGCATGCACACACAGATAAACACACACACAACATGCCGGGACTCTTATGAAATGACATACACACACACACACACACACACACACACACACACACACACACACACACACACAGCAAATCAGCAAAGCTACAGTTTCACACACAGACACAGCAAAACGGATCCAATGTCTAAAAAAGCAGTAAACCTCTTTAACCAAGTTTCATCCAGGTAATGTTGTCTCTCGCTGGTCTTAAAGAGTGTTCCTGTCCTGCCATGTTTCAGAGTAAATATAAAGAAGAGGGGAAGAAGGAGGCGTCCATCTCTCTCTACTCCCTGCTACCAGAGACCATGGAGACCCAGCACGCCAAAGAGGCCTCAGAGCTGCGCAGTGAGGTACACACAGGTTAAAGTTTCTCAGATTTGAAAGAATTAGTCATGAGGGCATCTTTTGTATGTGTATAAATGGCCGTGTTAGCTTGTTCATGTACAGATGAAGGAAAGTACGTTACAGACAGACTTCAGCTTCAGCTGTATAAAAGAACATGAGATTTTTTGAGTGGTTATAAAGTAATGAAGTTGGAAGCAGAAGTTATGAATCACATCTCCCATGGAGACTGCTGTGCCAAATTAAAAGAGGTGGAATTAAAGCGTTCCCTGTCTGACGATGATGCCTCATCGTGACTAATCCCTCAATGGCGTCTTTCGTAATCTTCAGGAATCTTTCAGCTGCAGGTCAGATTTCTGCATGCGCGGCTTAGGGAGATCTGAGCAGTGGAGGCAGCGAGACGAGCAGCAGCGGCGGCAGTGGAGATGGGTGTGGCACGCACGGCTCATTGTGTCTCGTTCTCTCCGCAGATAAAGTACCGGGAGAGTGGGAAGACCGAGATCACCAGCTCCCTCTACGCACTGCTGCCGGAGACCACAGAGACCCAGCTGGCCAAGGAGCACTCGGAACTACAGAGTGATGTAAGACAGGCTGCCACTGCACCGGGGCCTCAGGAGGCAGCAGCAGACACTCTGGAGTGGAGATCTGAGCCGTGTCCATCCCAGAGTGGGCTGCTCTCTGTGAATGCTCACATGTTTCAGCTGCTGGTGCAATAGGTGCCCATGTGTTAAAGGGATGAGATGAGTGTCCCGTTAAGGCTCAGTAGAGTCCTCCATTAAAGGAGAAGTCCGCGATTCTAATCGATCTCAAATTCAGCGAATTGCTCTTCATGGTCCTCTAGCCCTCCGTTCAGTGTGTGTGCATTAACAAAAAAACCTTCTAGTCGTAGTCCTGGCTCTGTAAATGGGCAACAAACATCGTGGCTTGGGCCGAGCCATAAACAATTCAGGCCATTCAAGGAGTTGCCACAGGAGCACGGAAGGGAGGGGTGTCATTTGATTCGCTGTTGAGTTCAAATATCAACAACCTTTTGTCAGAATTGCAGACTGCATATTTAAGGAAACATTTTACACATTTACAACATTTAAACATATTTCCATGTTCTTTAAGTTATATAGTGCATATGTCATTATCAAAATCTTTAGGTTGTAATTTTATATAATATGATTCATATGGAAATATGCAATTCTTTAATGTTTGCAGAGCTATTCTACTGTGATAGTAATGCCACCAACATATTATGTGTGAATGTGTGTCTGGTAGATGTTCTTTTGAAAGGGATGTTTTGATAAGATATTAATGTGAGTCCATATTATTACATAACCCTTATGACAGCTGTCATACATTGATCATTTAAAAAAGGAAATATGAAAGTATATTGATGTAGCATATCAGACACCTGAATTTGTCTTTGCAATTAATTTGCCCTGATCAAAAGTAGCAGCAGCATAACAACTTATAGCTGTGTGAGCCATTTATTTATAACCCCCATTAGCTATTCTCTTTTTACACGGTCTCCAGAACAAGTACAAAGAGGAGGGGAAGAAGGAGATCTCAAACAGTCTGTACTCTCAGCTCGCCGAGACCACGGAGACGCAGCATGCCAAGACCGCCACGGAGCTGCTGAGTGAGGTGCAAACGCAGTGACTTCTCATTTATTTCTCACGAACATAACGGCCATGAGAACAGGAACTGTGTGTGAATCTGCTAGGGAGAGCAGAGGACAGGGCAGCATGACCCAAAAGCATAGTTGTGCTGAGGCCACTGTAACTGAGAGACCATTCAGAATGAACAGTCTGTTCAAAGGTCTCTCTGTTAGTTTGGCCTCAATCTTAACTGACACAGTGTTCAAAATTATGGCTTTTATCATAGAACAAAGAGTTTTTTTTTGTGAAATGTAGTCTTTATATCCCAGTTCCACCTGTCTGGTGTGAAAGTGATGCCAAAATGTTTGGACCTACATGGTGCAATGTCAGTAGCCACTGAGTTTCCTCAAGAGGAGATATTCTTATTATTTCAGAAGCTTGTATGTGAAGTGGTGGAGCCATCCTGTTTCAGATCGGTTTTTCTCACATTTTACACACGGCAGCCCCACCCTGTCAATGATTTAGTGCAAATGAATATAAAAGAATGTTTTCATTAGCCTTGAACATTTTCTGTGGTTGTCTTCCAGGCAAAGTACAAGGAGGCTGGCAAGAAAGAAGCCAGCACCTCCCTGTACTCTCAGCTGCCAGAGACCAATGAGACCCAACATGCGCGAGAGGTCTCCCAGCTACAGAGTGAGGTACAGCCACTAGTAAAGACTGTACAGTGCTGTCTCACACACACACACATGCAGACGTATACACATGTCAGGTACACACAGTACTGGTACACTTAGGACTGGTACTGCCACAGATGCACACTCACACACATAATCACATAACACAGACTGTCACAGATATATATATATGCACACACACACAGGCTTAAAGAAAACACAAACATACACAGGCTTAAAGAAAACACACACTCATAGGCTCTCTCTCACACACACACACACACACACACACACACACACAACCACACACACACACACACACACACACACACACACACACACACACTATTTGCAGACTCAGCTATTTGCCACTCTTGTCTGCCAGTGTGCTGGTAATCATAGTTCTATACGCAGCATCAGCACCATCAAGCCACAACTCCTCTCCCCCTCCAGGTCAAATACAAAGAGGGAAGCAAGGGCACGCCCTCCTCCCTGTACTCCCAGCTCCCGGACACGGCCGAGATCCAGTTCGCCCGGGAGATGACCGAGATGCTGAGCGAGGTGAAGGGATGCGAGCTGCAATCACCTGACAGACTGGAGAGCATTGCTTCCCTGTGCCATAGTCGATACTATCTCATTTACTGTCACACCTGTCACATTGCTCAACCACTTCATCTCCTAAACAATGCAAGACATCCAGGCTTGGCTCCCCCTGTCTCAGTTCACTGCTTGTTTTACTAGAAGACTTCTAGTGAATCACAATCATTCGATTTCTCCTAGTGCCTTAGCTGCAGACAGAAGTTGTTAATATATTTTATTATTTCAAGATACCAGGCTGTACTTTTTGCAGTGGTTCTACCAGTAGCTATTTAATAAATATTCCACCAAACTTTCACATAATAGTCTATTAAAGATACCTATCAACTGTCAGCCAACCCTGACTCAAACACTAACACCAAATCTCAGTGTATTTCTATTCCTCTAACTCCACACATTTTGTCATGGTAAAGGACTGCTGTGTGATTGTCTGACACATGTCTCTTCACGGTCCCTCCAGAATAAGTATAAAGAGAGTGGGAGAAAGAGCATCTCAAGCTGTGTCTACTCACAGTTAGCAGACACAACAGACCTCCAGTTTGCCAGAGCTGTTGCTGAGCTGACCAACGAGGTAAGTTTAGAGTGGGATTTTAATAAGCATCCACATGCATCATATGATGGAAAATCCATACAAAATTACTGTTACCCCTGCAGGCATTTTGTTATGGCATTTAAAAATCGGATATCATGGCAGTTCATTGTGACATGTTGCACTTAATGCATATAAATACTAATATTTACAGTTGGATATGGCAGAATTTTCAATCAGGCAACTGTACCGACGGTAAAATGTCATTTGACCGCAGAATGTATGGAAATAAATAAACAAATTTGGGAATCTACAGTTACCCTTCATTGGCTCAGGTGTAGACCGCATTTGTACACATGCAAATGCTTCTATCATTAGATTCCCAAAGATTTCCATGATTCTGAATATTCTGACTCCCACATATTACCATCCTAACTGTTATGCTGTTGTACATTTCCTGGAACGTTTTCCTGTTGGTTTTGTTTTCAGAGAAGGTACAAAGAGGCAGGCAAGAAGGGGGTAAACAAGAGTCTCTATTCCCTTCTTCCTGAGACTCTGGAAACCCTGCATGCCAAAGAGTTCTCCCAGCTCCGGAGTGAGGTAACAAACCAAGGCAACAGTCTGCAGTGCTAAAAAGTATTGTACCTGTCTAATGGTTCTGATACCATTGCAAATGCAGGCTAGCTGGTTCTAACACAGATCCTGATACCATTGCCAATGCATTCTAGCTGGTTCTAACACAGATCCTGATACCATTGCCAATGCATTCTAGCTGGTTCTAACAGATCCTGATACCATTGCCAATGCATTCTAGCTGGTTCTAACACAGATCCTGATACCATTGCCAATGCATTCTAGCTGGTTCTAACAGATCCTAATACCATTGCTAATGCACGCTAGCTGGTTCTAACACAGATCCTGATACCATTGCTAATGCACGCTAGCCCTGGTAGCAGCTAATTCTCCCAGCTACTGAGTGAAGTCATGTCACAGACCCAGGCCTCAGCCTACATTCCAAACATGGCAGGTACATTTCCCTGATCTAACTGTCCTAACCCCAGGTTCTGATACCATTGCATAATTGCACGCTAGCCCAGGTAGGAGCTCGGCTCAGATCTGGCACGGTTAGCAGCTTATATCGGATGTTCCCACATTTACTTTCTTAATGGCATAATTGGAACTCAGGAACTTCAGGAACTCTGAAGGTTCTTGTCCTTCTCTTCCTCTGACCTAACTGATTTCACTAATCTGCCCCTCCCCCCTCCCCTTCTGACTCAAACCCGTAAGGTGAGCTCAAAATACTGGAGTGGCCCTTTATAGCAAGAATCTCACCACTTGTTTAGTAGATTTCACAAAGCTGATAAGCAGCTTTACAGTTCAATTGGGTATAGAGTGTAAAATATCAGCACTTACACTACCGCAGGGAATCCACAATATTAATTCTTCCCGTAATATCCATACTTTAGTACTTGGTTAATATTAGTTCCTCCCTCTGGGAGGTGAATCCATGGTCGCAGTGTCCCCAGAAGCCCAGGGTTCAGCCGGCTCGGTGCCCTAGTGCCCTGGTGCCCGTGCTGCACTGAGCTGTTTGGGGGAGGAAGAGGGTGACGGCACACCCCAGGGGGTCTGCAAGCAGGCTTTGCTTTAATCCAGAAGGACAAATTAATGTCAACGCAGAGACTGTTACCATTTAACCCCGTAAGAGCATTACTGATCCTGTGCTGCTGTACAGTTCTGTGTGCTCGCCATATATATATAGTGGCTTTATGGGGTCACTGCAAGACCTTCATTTGTCAAGAAAGGAAGTGTGTGTGTGTGTGTGTGTGTGGGGGGGGGTTGAGTAAGTGTTCATTTGGGGGCAAACATCTAGTAGTAATCGTTAGTGCAGTGGGACTTACTAAATGTAAACGCTCTGCACACCCGTGAAATATCCTAGGGGACACGAATGAACAAATTGATTGGAGAGAGATGTACTTGCAGGGATTCCATGAGTCCAGCAAGTAAACACCAAATGTAACGGATAATGGATGACACGGCAATCGGACAGCTGAAAAGGTTACACCTCAAAGTGCATTCTTTTCTGCTACCCAAATGCCTGTGAAGTCCATTATCCTGTTCATGGCGTGGTTGCCACACTTGCATTTGGTTAATTTCCATGTTTCGATCCCCAAAATGGACTTTGTTTTTAGGCCTTCTTTCCACCACACATTGAGTCTTTTCTTAAGTTAAAACCCAAACTGCTGGTACTACATCTAAATGGATGGTTGCAATGGTTAAAGCCAGTTTGATGAGTACCTCATCCATCTTTTTGTGGATGTCACAGACACAGACATTTTTTTGCCCTCTTATGTATTTCTCTTCTGTAGGTCTCTACAAACGTTCCATATTTGGCTAAATAATTATATTTACATGAAGCAAATAGAGCAAAACAAGCATGCATAAATAATTCATAAATTGCACATCAGCAACAAACCAGAGATATTTCCTGCATATAATTCCCCCAGCAGTATTTTGTTTCGGTTTTGCTTTTGAGTAATCCCCAACAAAGCTGATACTAATGGTATCAAGTGATCTAAATGCTATATTAAAACATAATATAGAAACATTTCAGCTGTTTAACAAAGTGATGAAGTTATATACAAACGAATTATTTCAGGAAAGTGGCAAATCTCTCCTTTATATTAACTTTTTTGGTTTTCTCGTACAGATAAAGTACAAAGAGGACGGAAAGTACGAAAACACCTCAAGTCTGTATCACCTGATGCCTGACACTATGCAGACTCAGTTTGCTAGAGAGGTGACAGACCTTCAAAGTGAGGTAAATCTCGCTCTCTCTTCTCTCTTCTCTCTCTCTCTCTCTCTCTTTCTCTTTCTCTCACTCTCTCACCCTCCCAATA
This sequence comes from Clupea harengus, assembly GCF_900700415.2. Classification (NCBI taxonomy): domain Eukaryota; kingdom Metazoa; phylum Chordata; class Actinopteri; order Clupeiformes; family Clupeidae; genus Clupea; species Clupea harengus. The sequence goes on from NC_045168.1 coordinate 612,513, forward strand.
AAAGTCGATGTTACAAGATACTTAGAGAGAGGTGTCAAAAGACTGATATTTCACAGTTATGCTCATCTAAAGCAGCAGGAGTTTTTTTACTTCTGTCATACTACTGTCGCAAACTGATCCGTCAAGCTGTCAGGCGTAGTGTGAAATCTAATCTTCTCTTCCAGGTGAAGTACAAAGAGAAGGGCAAAAATAATGCCTCCTCCAGTATCTACTCTCAACTCCCTGAAACCACGGAGACTCAGTTCGCCAAGCAGATGTCAGAACTGCAGAGTGAGGTATCGCTTCATCTATGAACCAGCTCCAGTTAGTTTCTATGCTAAATGTACATGGACTGTTATTCTTTTATGCTGATTGGAAGAGAGACCCTGGGCCCTAATTTAATTGGCGGGCAACAAGCAACAGGCAAAGTCTATCATGAACTAAAACTATTGTGGACATGTGGAAACATTGCACTGACCCACCCGTGTTTGCTTAGGATCTTGCTCATGGTGTTAAATTAGTAAAGTGATTTTGCCAAGTTATTAAATTAGCTTTAATTCACGACTCGCTCGTTCATTGCTCGTTGCTTCAGGGCCCCCTTTGTTTGTGTTTCAGTCCAAATACAAAGAGGCTGGGAAGAAAGAGGCCTCCACCTCTCTCTACCATCAGCTGCCAGAGACACTGGAGACCCAGCACGCCAAAGAGGCTGGCAAGTTATTGAGTGAGGTGGGTGTCCTATAACAACATGCAAACACACACACACACACACACGCAGTGAGGTCACATTCAATCATGCCCTCAAATTTACATTCATGTGATTGGCTGAAATTGTAGGAGACATCTGATAGTCTGCAAAGGATGTCCTTTTGAAGACATTTTTTGAATCAAGCCGTGTCAGGTGTGTAAATGCACGTGTATTAGTCTGTAATTAAATGTAACAGAATTTACATTTATGAATCACGTGACATTTATATGTGAATCAGGAAATACATTTGTGAAGCTTGTGACATTTATTTGTGAATTGCAAAATACATTTGTGAATCGCAAAATACACTTGTGAATCGCATTACATTTATTTGTGAATTTTGAAACTTTTCTAACTCCATAGACCAGGGCCTGTATTCACATAGCATTTGATCTTACCACTAAGAGTAGCACTTTTTTAGGTTTTCTCCTAAATTCTGAGACCAACTTTTACTAAGGAAAAGAAGAACCCCAAAGTTAGCTGATGTCAAGTCTCATGCACCAGCTTGCTTTCAAAGACCTCAGTGACTGTTTGATGAGTGACAGGTCTGTGCTAGTGAGTAGGCGTGCACTTCATAGCCTACCGCAAAACAATAAATAATTAAATATGATACATATTTATGTTACATCAGAATGCACATGAAATAGTAATGGAATACGCTACCCACAATGCGAGTAAATTCACGCAGTTTAAAAAAAAATACATCTGTATGATGATACGTTTGTGTACACACGTGCTAGTTTAATTTTACATTCAAATGTTACATTTAATTCAGTTTTGGCACTGAGTGGGTTTTTTCAGTTGGTTGATTGGTTATTGCATCCTTTACAAGATCCATAGGCTAATTAATCCATTGTGATTGATACTGTGTATTTTGCAATAATTCTGCGTTTCAAAACAATGTAACATGGAATACTATAATTATTTTCCACACGTTTTAGAGTTGGTCTTAGTGAGTTAGGAGTCCACTCGACCACTTCTTAGTTCTTCCAGACTTAGGTGCTATTTTTAGCACTAAGGGGCTTTCTGAATTACTCTCAGTCGACTTTCAGAGTCCCAAAGTTAGGACTCTACACGCCTATTTTAGGGGTTTCTCCTAAATCGTCAAGTTAGGAGCCATTTTTAGCCTTAGTGTGAATGCGGGCCCAGATGTGATGCCTTTGTTTCGGGTTCCTCAAATTAAAGCTGATGTTGATACGATATGTATGAGAGCGTTTTGATGAAAGTGAATTTGGACTCTACAGCTCAAATACAAAGAGGCAGGGAAGAAAGAGGCCTCCAGCTCTCTATACTCCCTCATGGCCGACACCTCAGAGACCCAGTTTGCCAGGGAGATGAGTGACCTGCAGAGTGACGTGAGCAAAAACTAGACAAATCTTTTTTTTATTATATTTTTTTATGTGATTTAGGTGGTTTATGCGGATGTTAATGAGTGCCTGCATTATATTTGTGTCCTAAATAAACTCAGTTCAATCAATAATAAGCAAATATTGTTATACTTTACAGACAAACAAAGTTACTGTTAAGCATTTCTATTTTGCATCTCAGAAAAAGTCCATGGACATCCACAGTTTCAAAGGTGTGACTAAATTCGATATGTTTACAATTTATGTTCTTTCCATCCATCAGACGAAGTACAAAGAGAGCGCTAAGAACAGCGGCAGCACCAGTATTTACTCCCAGCTCCCAGAAACCACGGAGACACAGTTTGTCAAAGCCGTCTCTGAGCTGCAGAGTGAGGTGGGTGAAGACTGTAAACTACCTCACGAACATGCCTCAGTTTCTCCATAAGAGGATGCTAACCATATCAAAAAAACAACTCTATACTGTGTAATCTGATATCATCTTGGTACATTACTGATAACTAAAGAAAGAGGGTACAATGATCAGCATCTCCGTTAACCCATTCTAAATGTGACTTGTGAATGGAGAGGGATGGTTTCCCTGACCCACTTTGCGACACTGGGTGTCCGTGACTGTGACCTCACAGGGAGCATACAGCATCAATAGATGAATGGCTGGTGACTTCACAACATGTGAAAGGGAGGCTTTCATGCTCAGCTGCAGTCCAGAGACTTGCTTCTGAGGTAATCTGGTGAACTTGTTTTTTTTGTTTGTTGTTTGTTGTTTTTCCAGTCGAAATACAAAGAGGCTGGTAAGAAGCAGGCTTCCATTGCTCTGTACCATCAGCTGCCAGAGACCCTGGAGACCCAACATGCCAAAGAGGCTTATGAGCTGCAGAGTGAGGTACGTGTCTTCTACATCTGACTCTTAATCCAGATCTTTGGGATCTTCTATGTAAACACACATGTCTATCTGTAAATGTGTGTCTTTTTGTGTTTTGTATGTGTTTGTACACATGTATCTGACATAAGTGCTTGTACCTTGCTCTTTCTTTCTCTCTCTCTCTCTCTCTCTCTTTCTCCCTTTCTCTCTCTCTCTTCCTCTCTTTTTCCATCCCTCCTTCCCTCTCTCACTCACTCTGCCTGTGTCTAAGCTTTGAACTCTAATCATTCTGCTAATTGCTCACACTGTAGCTAATGATCATAATTCCGCATATAGCCCTAAGCATATGCATGCTCCATTCACCGTTATCTGTTTTTTTTTCTCCAGCTCAAATACAAAGAGGGAGGCAAGAAGGAGACCCCGTCCAACCTGTACTCTCTGCTTCCTGAGACGATTGACACCCACTTTGCCAAGCAGCAGTCGGAGCAGCGCAGCGAGGTAGACATTTCACACTGATTACTCTCTGGATGCGCTTCTGCCAGCAAGAAAACGTCTTGGCTCCCACAAAGAATGCATCTGTTTTCAGTCGTCTCTCCCTCCCCCCCCCCCCCCCCCCCCAAAAAAAAAAACAAATGCAGGGAAACTGTGAAAACGGTTTCTAAATTAAAGCACTCCAAATGAGATTATTTTCAACAGAGTGAATAATGAGTCATTTTTACCATAGCATATAGTTCAGTTTTAGAAACAGGCTTTTAAGTGGTTCACACAGAGTGTGTTCGCCTGGCAGCTTTATGTGCAAAAATAACTTGTAAACAAAATTTGCCAAGATAAACTGTGTTTCGTGTTACTTTGTTTCGCTGTCGTGTAATTGCACTGCCCTTTAGTACAGACATAATGAGATGAGCGTAACACAGCGGGCCGTAGTCAGATCACTGGATTTTAAGACCGCAAATCAAATCACTCCACTTCATCCTTTGTTTTTCTTTTCTTCTTTTTCTTTGCTCTCGTCCTCAAGGTGAAGTATAAAGAAGACATGAAGGACAACTCCTCCAACCTCTACTCCCACCTGCCAGAGACGACTGACACCAAGTTTGCTAAAGAGATGTCAGAGATGCAGAGTGAGGTACCAGATCACATTACTTAACTTTGATTCGCTTTACGTGAAATGTAACCATAAGGCAATGCAATATATCTTTAAGATTTCTCTATTTCTATTATTATCTATGAAATTCGATACATGTGTTTCTAAGCCATAAGATATAATATACTATTACATAACATTTGTGTAAGTAGGAGCACACTGTGATTTCATGTAGAGAATGCTGTCATGTTTTTTTATCTTGCTGACTGTGTCCTCAGACGAAGTATAAAGAGGCCGGTAAGAAGCAGGCCTCCACCACTCTCTACCATCAGCTGGCAGAGACACTAGAGACCCAGCACGCCAAAGAGGCCTATCAGCTGCAGAGTGAGGTGAGGTGAAGTGTGTGTGCGGTGAGGTGAAGTGTGTGTGAGGTGAGGTGAAGTGTGTGTGCAGTAAGATGCTGACTGATGTGAGTTGTGTTAGGAATGTTCCCTTATAGCTACCTGATTAAGGGGTGTGTGTCTGTGTTAGTGCAGGTAAAATGTATTAGCATTAACAAATCCGTGGTATTCTCGCTATACCATAGAATAACGCTGAGTTAAGCCATTTTCAGTTCAGACTTTATTAAGCTAAATGAGCTTTGTTTTTTCTATTTTTAACATTCGTTACTGTATATCCACTTGCGCTGTTGTCGGATTGAAAATAGATAATCATTGGATCATTGGAGTGATTGTTTTGGTTGTTCTTGTGGCCCACAGGTGGTGTATAAAGGAGGGAAGGGGGATTTCAAAGGCTCCACATACACACAGCTCCCTGATACCCTGGAGACTCACTTTGCCAGAGAAATGACAGAGCTTCAGAGTCAGGTAAGCACTGTGTCCTTTACTGCAGTACACAATTTCACTTTGTTTGGTGGATTACATATAAAGTACCCTGACTCGTCGTGGTACACTTACATACCACACAGAGAATGACATACAAACACACACACACACACAAACAAACGAGCACTGAGTACGAGTGTCTATGGAATGAACTGTATGTATGCAATGATGAGCTTGTAATACGTGATGATAAGTTCACAGAGAGCTAAAATGGAGTAGTTTATCTCTCTGTGTTTAGAACAAGTATAGAGAGAGTGGGAAGAAGGACATGAACACCAGCCTCTACTCCCAGCTGCCAGAGACCAATGAGACCCAGTTTGTCAAAGCCGTGTCAGCAGTGGTGTCGGAGGTGAGTGGCCCGACTACAGTCACGCATCCACAATGAGCCTCAACAAACAACTAACAATGAGCCTCAACTAACAAACACATAGGGGGTAGTGTGTCTGTCAAAGCAACACTTTTGCACAGGAGTGACATATGTTTTATTATAATGAATTATTCATAGTCTATAAATGATTCCTACAATAACATGAACAAATATTCCTACTCCGGATAAGATAGACCAGGAGCACTCCTGGCTGCTAATTTTCCATGAGTTAGATTCAGTAACATGGAACGATGGAATGGAATGACAGAATGGAACCACGTTTGGGTTGGTTTGGTTATGTTTGGTGTAATTCAGTTTGATTGAGTTCAGCATGGCTTGTTGGCTTTGAGAATTAGTTTCAAGTTCTTTTGTTTCAGGCACAATATAAAAAAGCTGGCCAAAACCAGACGCCTGTGTCTCATCACTCCATAATGCCTGAGACTCTGGAGACCCAGCACGCTAAACATGCGTCTGAGCTTCAAAGTGAAGTATGTTTCTCTCTTTCTCTGTGTCTCTCTCTCTCCTCTCAGACACCCTCTCTCACACACCCTCTCTCTCTCTCTCTCTCTTTCTTACACACACACACACACACACACACACACACACACACACACACACACACACACACACACACACACACACACACACACACACACACCAGTCTCTCTAAGAATTTGTGATCTTTTGAAATTCAAAGATTTCCCACAACACTTGCAATGGGTTGCAATTGTCTTTAGTTCCCACAATGTATCTGGAAGAAAATGAAATCTTCCAAAAGGTATTGACGTCTTGCATTATTCGCAAACGTGTTTCAGGAACCGTAAACCCATAATATAATCTGCAATAGCATCCAGTCAAGGCCCCACCATTCCAGTCATCATGAACATCATGAATATGCACTGCAGCTCCCTGGAACCCGCAACCACAATTTCAAACAAACCAAATTCAAAAATTTGGGTCGCAAGTCTCACAACCAACCCTTGCAAGATCCTGGTGGGACTGTCATACACACAAAAGTTCTCATAAGTACTCATACGTTCACCCTGTCACCATGACTTTTGGAAAAGTCACTTCTTCTCTGGGTCTGCAAAATGATCAATGAACATTGGCAACTTTTCTAGACTTACTCACAATGACAGACAATCCATACATCTCTGTAATGAAGACATCATTGACTTTAATGACATCTGTGAATGACTGTTGGGGTGAACAGATCCTGAATCAGGTCTTCAGGGCAAATAGCTTCCCTTTTCGTATTCACCTCACGATACAATCTTACATCAGTGTGTGTCTGTCAGGCAGTAGAGGAGGTGTGGTGTAACTAATGTCATGGTGCTTTTGTCCTGAAGCTGAAGTACAAAGAGGACGGCAAGAAGGAGAGATCCCACTGCCTGTACTTCCTCATGCCGGAGACGGCACAGACCCAGCTGGCCAAAGAGATCATGGACATGCAGAGTGATGTGAGTAGGCTCTCGTCAGTGTGGAAGACAAGAAAGACTTAAAAGAGTGTTTTTATTATATATAAATCGGAGTAAACATGCAGCGCATCAAGCATAGTTGCATATATACTGAAGTGTGGAAATGAGCAATGAGAAATTCTCTTATTTTTAAATTAAAAGGTCTAATATTGAAATCTGGAGATGTATTTTATTATGTCTTATTGGAATATGTTCCTGAGTTGCATCACTTTCATTGACCAGACAGAAAAGATGTTTAAATATTAATTCAGAGTTCATTCCAAATTCGGAGCATGATAAAAAATGCATAAAGTCAAATATGTTTGCCGTTTTAGGTCAAGTACAAGGAAGAGGGCAAGAAGGAGATCTCCACCAGCCTTTACTCGCAGTTACCGGAGACCGCTGACACTCAGTTTGCCAAGCAGATGTCAGAACTACATAGCGAGGTATTGTCCATCAGTAGTGATTGATCTGCGCTGTTATCAATCAGTCATTCAGCATTTCAACCACCTCCCTTCACTTCTCTCAGTCTCTGTCTCTTTCTGCATGGTCTTCAATCATTTCTTAGCCAACCTGTATCCAATCCATGATTTCATTTTTAAATTCTTTCTGTGGTGCTGGATAGAAACTTTTATCTGTTTTCTTGGCCTGTTTTCATCCATCTGAATATCCCACTGTGAGGGCTGCTTTTCCTCTCGCTCTATATATATACACGGACCCCGGTGGAATAATCCCCACAATAAAAAACATGCACGGTGACTGATGCATTTTAAAAACATGGTGTCTCACAGACTAAATACAAGCAAGAAGGGAAGGAGGAGGCAACTGTGTCTCTGTATCATCAGCTTCCAGTTACCATGGAGATGCAACACGCTAAAGAGGCCTACGAGCTTCAGAGTCAGGTAAGAGAGAGATCTACTGAAGGAGTATACAGAAAATGTGGATACCAGCCATTATTCATTTGATTCCTTGTTCCAGGCAACTCTGGCCTTCATCAATTTTTCTTGCTACAGGCAGCTGTTGCTGTAAGCCATACTGTTCTGATTGAAATTCACCCACTACGTAAACTTGTAATCACACTGTAATGTGATGCTGTTCAGAATTTGTCTATAAACTTTATGCTTCATTAATACAATGCTACAGATATGGGAGGTTATTTGCAGTATTTGATACTTGTTGCTTACTTGAATCCAAGTGCACATACACAGTCTACAGACATGTACTGATCAGATACCAGAGGATGTGCTTCATCAGTCTACATACATGTACTGATCAGATACCAGAGGATGTGCTTCATCAGTCTACATACATGTACTGATCAGATACCAGAGGATGTGCTTCATCAGAATGCTGGAAGCCAGCCAGCGTGTGTTATGCTCACTGCGTCTCATTTGTCAGGGAAGGTCAAAAGGTCAGCTTAGAATCTATTCTAATGTGAGTTACAATGCGTGTTTCAAACACATGCCCTGAACTGGAATAACCTTTCGTTGTAATTAGTGGCAATACACATGTGCTATTGCTCTAGGAGGTCAAGCGATGGCATAGCCCACTATGGTAACAAGCCTGCATAGATCGACCAGTCTATTTATGGCTGATAAGAACCGATAAGAACAAATGAGTGTAAAGGAAGGTTAGAGCCTATTGGTTGGCTGAGGGTGACTGCCCAATCACGTAAGCTGAACCTAAAACATTGATAGCTCTAACATCCGTTCTTGAGCATGGTCTGACATGTTGGCTGCATTCCTGTTCCAAATGCTTTGTCTATAGGTATGGGAATGCATTCGTTTTGTTCAGCTGTTTGTGACTTTGCAATCCAAGTAACGTGTGTGTGTGTGTGTGTTTGTGTGTGTGTGTGTGTGTGTGTGTGTGTGTGTGTGTGTGTGTGTGTGTGTGTGTGTGTGTGTGTGTGTGTGTGTGTGTGTGTGTGTGTGTGTGTGTGTGTGTGTGTGTGTGTGTGCGTACGTGTGGGTATTTGTGTTTGTTTTCTAGTCTAAGTACAAAGAGGCTGGGAAAAAGGAGGCAACCACCTCTCTTTACCATCTAATGCCTGAAACACTTGAAACACAGCATGCCAAAGAAGCCGCCAACTTACTGAGTAATGTAAGTGTTTCACCATACACCTGCACACACACACACACACACAAACATATACACTGTACACTCACAATCACCCTATATATTTACACCACAAGTTGTTTCACCTACTAGGGAAATTAGATCTTATCTCTTAATTCTTAACTCAGTCATATGCTAATTTACTGTATGTCTGTCATTTTTAAAATAGATATCACATGTAAATCCACCACTCTGAATCTGTGTGTGACTGAATGCATGTTTATGGTGCATGTACATAATTGTGTGTGTGTGTGTGTGTGTGTGTGTGTGTGTGTGTGTATGTGTGTGTCATATTTTTCTCCTTTTAAATGCTTCTTCACCATCTGTTCACCATCAGATCAAGTACAAAGAGGGAGGGAAGAAGGATCAGGCAGCATCCTTCTACTCTCAGCTGCCGGACACGGCCGAGCTCCAGTTTGCCAGGGAGCTCATGGATCTGCAGAGTCAGGTGGGTCCACTGGGATCGATAGCAGCACCGACACGGCTCCAGAACACTCATTTAAGGCTGTGAGCGTGACAGGTGATTAGAGAGAGGACTGAGCTGAGTTTCACTTTTGAAAAACATAAGTTACCTCTTCCAGAGAAAGCATGGTTAGCTAGAGGTTAACTTAAAGTAATATTGAAGAGGTTTTTTTGGATGTGTCTGTAAGACATGTCATAGCATACAGTGATGAATAGGACCTTTTGAGCTGTGGGTATAATGTAAGAATCTTTCCATCTTCCAATATCTTTTAAAAAGGTAATTTCTGTTTCACACATTAGGACTATTTTACCGAATTTTGTTTTAATCTTATTTCCTTTCCATCCATCCGAGTAGGTACAAAGAAGGTCATCTCTGTTTCGTCCGTTAGGATACATTTTCATAGCATTACTGTTGGAATTTAGAATGTGAACAGTTTATGTTGTTTCCATCCATCAGACGAAGTACAAAGAGAGCGCTAAGAACAGCGGCAGCACCAGTATTTACTCCCAGCTCCCGGAAACCACGGAGACACAGTTTGTCAAAGCCGTCTCGGAGCTGCAGAGTGAGGTGGGTGATGAAACATTTCACCCCATGTGTCATCGTTTACCAGACACTTTTATCTCAGGGATGTCACAGTGCACTGAAAGGACACATTTCATCATTACTTGGACAGGCTTAGAGTCCAGATTACGATACTTGCTTCATTATTATTATTCGTTTCATTATTATTGTGTTAGAAAACTGTGCTTCAATCATACGTCAACAGAACTAGAGGCCCTGAAACAGGGAGCCTTGCACAACATGAAACCTTTGTTGGTATAAAAGGGTTTGGGGCTGAAAAGAGTTATTCAGATGTGAAGGCTGATAGCTGTGGCACTCATCAGTGTGAAGTGCTCTATTCTATTCTACTAAGGCACAACCGGAGTTAGACTTACTCTCAGAGAGACAGTTTGAGCCAATGCTGTCATGCAACCAGTGAGATGGTAGTGAGATGTTTATGTGGTCACTGTGATAATTGCCACCCTGTTGTTTTCTCGTGCTGTTTTTCAGGCCAAATACAAAGAGGCTGGTAAGAAACAGGCCTCCAGTTCTCTCTACCATCAGCTGCCAGAGACTCTGGAGACTAAACACGCCAAAGAGGCTTATGAGCTCCGCAGTCAGGTGAGGTCACTGAAACCCAGCCCACGGCCCACAGGTCTCCCTTGTAGAATTCAGATGGGATGGAGGGTAACGGTGGATTGATACATACTCTGGTTCTTGAATTATATGTCATGTTGTGTTTTGGCTTCATTAAGGGGGCTAATGCTAAATGATTCACTCATACGTTTGATGTATCTTAAGGGTCTGCTAATTAAGAGAAATTCATTATGCAATCTGGTAATTAGAGAGAAAGTCATAACACAGCCCGACATTTTATTTTCACAACACTGACCTGAAATGAGCTTAAAACAACAGGGTGGCGTTATGACATGCTTTCTGTCTGCAGATAAAGTACAAGGAGAGCGGTAAGAAGCAGGCATCCACTTCTCTCTACTCCCAGCTCCCAGAGACGGTTGAAACGCAGCTCGCCAAGGAGCAGTGTGACATGTACAGCAAGGTACTTAAGCTCTCTCCCGCACCAACGAGCCAAGTGCACTCTCTCCGTTCTGTGTAGTCCCTCCTGTAAGAGAGGAGGGGGGTTTACTTCTCTGTGTCTTACATGCTTGCTATGAGGCTTCCGCCCTTTTAGAGTCTGTTAATGCCAAATGCAGGCTGGTGGTGCTTTGCCCCCCACCCCCTTCTCTTCTCGCAGGTCAAGTACAAAGAAGGCGGAAAGAAAGAGATTTCCTCCAATCTGTACTCCCAGCTCCCCGAGACCATGGAGACGCAGTTCGCCAAACAGCAGTCTGAGCTCCAGAGCGAGGTAGACCACCCAGTCTTCATCCGTGCTTCCATTGTATACTATGACTGATAGGGGTGGGGGAAAAAAATCGATTTTTCGATTTATCTCGATTCTCTCTAGAACGATTCTGTCTCGATTCAGAAAAGTTCATAATCGATTTTTAATAAAAAAATAAAAAAATAATTTTTTTTTTTTTACACATATTTTTTGTGTTGAAATGCAAGCTGCATCGATTATTGCATTGTTCATTGAAAGTCATAATTGTGAGAAGGAAAAGCTTTTTCTCTAATAAAAAAGAGAAGGTAATTCATCTGTTGATTTTCTTTAATTATCAAACACAAAGTAGGAAGTGATTTGAGACTCTGAGTAGCAAACTGAAATGTTTTAAAAATCGACATGCATCGATAATCGTTTTATCGGTTTAGAATTGATAATCGATAATCGGTTTTGAATCGATAATCGGTTTAGAATCGATAATCGGTTTAGAATCGAATCGTTGACCACTGAATCGGAATCGAATCGAATCGTGAGGTGCCAAGAGATTCCCACCCCTAATGACTGACCACACACACACCTCTTCTGGGTGGAGCATAAACTATAGTGTGACGTATTTATGTTTATCTATGACATGTTAAACATAATATAGTATCGTTCTGTTGTGCTACACATCAATCCTAAGTGTCAGAAGGGGAGTTCTTTTTGTGTGTGCATGTTCCATTCTGTCCGTAAGAGAAAAACAAATGAGTGAATCCAACACCAGTTTCAGAGTGATGCCAAAAATATGAGCTCATTTTTGGAGGCATTTCTTTGTACTCCCTCCAGGTTAAGTACAAAAGAGAAACCCAGTCGGAACTGCCCAATTGCCTGTACGCCCAGATGCCTCAAACCAGTGAGATCCAGTTCGCTCAGGAACAGGGCCAGTCACTGAGTGAGGTGGGGCTCGTTGTGTGCTAACGGCTAACTGTGTGACTAACCACCTCGCCCTGAAGAAAATATTATCACTCTTCTGTTTTGGCAAACTAGCATTTAGCTAAAGGTCAATGATCATACTTCAGTTAGTATATTTCCCTTGATGTTATTAGTTGATTAGGAAGATACCTGCACAAGATTTTTGAAATCGGTGTCCAGATGGATCCAATTGCAGATTGCAGATTGCACCCATTTCAATAATATTTATTTGTTTGACTGCATCACATTTTCATATGATCAAACCTCTTACGAAAGGCTTGTCCAGACACCTGGGGGAAGATTATTTGATTTCAGACATTTTTCACTACTCTTAAAAGATATCTCAGTGCAAAAGCATTGCTGTACAGTATATGTAGGTAAAAGATGTGTAAGGATTAGGGCTGTGAAATGATTAGAATTTTTAATCAGATTAATCACAGGTTTCTGTGGATTAATCATGATTAATCACATATTACCGATTTTCTCTGTATTTTTTTTGGAGAACAAAAAGATTTATGACAAAAGACGGATATATACATTTAACATGTTTTCTTTTTTTATTCATAAATAATCTTCATCCTAAACAGAATCTGGGCTTCTTAGCCATTGTATGGTTGAATAAAACATTTTTCTTTTCTTTTTAAATCAAACATAAATGATTTGGGCTTCTTAGCCATTGTTTTTATGGGATGTTTGAACATTTTTCTCTTTTTTGTCAAACAACCATTAACCACACCATGACACAATCTAATGCCTCTAAATGCCCTTTTACAGTAGTCTAGCCGCGGGTATCATATTACGTGCACTGTCTATCCTTATAGTGGTCGTTTTGTCTTCAATTGCCCAGTTGCTTGCAACAGTTTGGAACTGTTGTGCACATGTCTCTGCAAAGTGGCGCTCTTCTGTTTTCATGCACGTTAGTGTAAATCTTTAACTTCCATTCGTCGGTGATTAGATGTGCAGTTACACCCAGGTAGTTATCGTTACTCACAGAAGTCCAGTGATCCCCTGTCAGCGCCTGATGTTTCGTAGCAGCCAAGTCATTTTCCTTTTTTTTCTTTTCAGCTTCATACAGCTCGTGGATTTTTGTCATTATTGTGCGTCTTTACGGTGCTTTGATGCTCGAGTCCCCTGTTGCCACTCGCACATCTTCGGTGAACCCCTCGTCCTCAACAATATTAATCGGTCTACAGCTTTTTGCAATCCATTTGGCAACTGTGCTAGTCAACTTGTCACAGGCAGACTTAATGAGGGGCCTACGTTGTTCAATGAGGGTGGTTTGGCGCATTCCACTTTAACTCCCCTTGCCGACCAACGCATGCATCGCGTTGAGGTGGTACAGTATTGCTACGGTGAAACGATAACGTCTTCCCGCAGAGTGTGCATATCACTTTGGTTTTATTGAATGTTCCATCTTGGTTTTTTTGAAACACGAACTTCCCATTACAGCGGCGACTAATGCAGATTGGGCGGAATTGTGGGTATATTGGAAGCTCATTTTGCGCAGGCGTTAAATGCGTTAAAAAAATTAACTAATTAATCCTGTAATTTAATCATAACGCGTTAACGCGTTATTTTTCACAGCTCTAGTAAGGATGTATGTAAAAGATGTGTAAGGATGGTAAAAACCTGTATTTGGACCAGGTTAGTGTTGAGAGAGAGAGAGTGTATTGTGGTGTTTACTCCATACTCTAGTGAGGTGGCTGAGAGGCCTGTGGGGTTTTGGCTCTCCCTCATCCGCATCAGTCACACCCGCTCTCCGAATAGCATCCTTATCAGCTGCCCCCTGGCCATCTGTCTCAGGGAACACCACTCCAGTCAGACTAGTAGAACCTCTCGCAGCAGCTAATGGGGATGTAGTTATCATTGAGTTATCATTTCAAGCATGAAGTTTTACCTTTACAAAAAGTAGCTTTTTAGTATGGATCAGCTGAAGACATCACTGTATAGATAGGTGTAGAGGGCACGATAAAGCGTTAAGATAATCCCTGAGCTAAGAACAGCACGCGTTTACTTTTGTTGTTATTGTGGTTTGATGTACTAATCTGCTAAACCAGCTCATTTAGATAGAATTGTGTAAATTTCTATTAGCATAGTTAATGACTATGTCATAACATGTCTTGAACAAGTTGTTATGACATATGTGATATCATGATGTGTGTGTGTGTGTGTGTGTGTGTGTGTGTTTAATAATAATTAATAACCACATCATTTTTGATTCTGCTGTTTTCCATTTTTTCAGTTAGGTTAACAAATGAAGCATGTATGTGTTGTAAGAGTATAAATGTTTTGATGTTTTGGTCAGGCTAAGTTACTGGTATTTCTATCTCTCAGAGCAAGTACAAAGAGGCAGGGAAGAAGGAGGCGTCCACCTCTCTGTACTCAGTGCTGCCTGAGACGCTGGACACCCAGCACGCCAAAGAGGCCTCAGCGCTGCAAAGTGAGGTATCTAAAATGCTCTAATCTATACCACTCTATTTTATCACACTCTCACACACACACTCACACACACACACACACACACAGACACATACACAGACACGCACGCACACACACATAAACACAAGCCGACTTGATTACATACATTCACTCTTCTCTCTCTCTCTCTCTCTCACACACACACACACACACACACACACACACACACACACTCACACACAGTATTAAATTACATTCAGTAAATAAATGGAAATTGACCAATTCACTTATAGAGTAAAATGTTCCTTATGCACGTACAAATTTCTCTCACTCTTTCTCTGGCATGCTCTAATAAACACAGTAAATTGAGGGAAATGGATGCATTGGATTACAGAAGGATGTGACATGTCCATTATCTTCTCTCACACACACACATACACACACACACACACACATACACACACACACACACACACACACACACACACACAGACACATACAGGCAACCACCCCAAAATATCACAAACCTACAAATAATAGCACCAATGAAACCAATTCACCTGACATCTTCTATGTGTCAGAGAGCTGAAGCCACCTCCTCTCTTCTCTCTCTCAGAAAAAGTATAAGGAGGACGGGAAGCGCGTCCTCTCCACCAGTCTCTACTCTCAGCTCCCACAGACCATCGACACACAGTTTGCTGCCATGGTCTCGGACCGGCAGAGTGAGGTAAGACTTTCCGGAACTTTCTCTGCAGTGTTCAGACAGGCTATAGTTACATGTTTGAAGGCAAATGACTGTGAGAGCAACTGAACTGTGAAGCTCACCTGTTAGATCACTTGTATAGGCAACCGTTATCCAACAATTATCCTCCATGACAAAGGCTATAGGTAAAGACTTGTTCAGAAAGGGGACTCAACAATGACCACTAGTGTTGCCTGTACATTTTATCTGTCAATGAAAGTCCAAGTACACTGAGCTCCAGAAGTGTCCTGATTTGACTTGACTTGGAATGATAATGAAATGGCTTATGTGATGAAACTGGGATGAAACATCCGGACATTTTGGGAGTTTTCGGATGAAAGCTACAGTCTCACTGGCTCCTCTGCCCCTTCTGCAGAATAAGTATAAAGAGGAAGGCAAGAAGAGCATCAACAGCTGCATGTACTCCCAGCTCCCGGAAACCACAG
This sequence comes from Clupea harengus, assembly GCF_900700415.2. NCBI lineage: Eukaryota > Metazoa > Chordata > Actinopteri > Clupeiformes > Clupeidae > Clupea > Clupea harengus. Next base: position 628,266 of record NC_045168.1, read on the forward strand.
AGATCCAGTTCGCTAAAACCGTCTCTGAGATGCAGAGCAAGGTGGGTCGCCTCAAATAATTCAACATCCCGTCATTTCATTATACAATAATAATTTCCAGCCTCTGTGCTTAATTACTTAACAGCAGGTTCACCAGTCAGCACCTGGCGAGCTCAGCTCTTAATCACAGCACTTCACTTCAGTTCACATCAGTTTTCTCTCTTTCTCTCTGAATCACTCATTCACTCACTCGCCCTCCCTCCCTCCTTCCTTCAGTCAGTCAAGGCACATTCAGTGCTGGCCCTAAGAGGCTTACGTAAATGCTCCCCGGCGCTTTTAAAGATTGATCTGCTGAAGGCCATAATAATTAGACTGTCTCCGCCACTTCCTTTTCTACTGGGGAGGAATTTCCCCATAAAGGACCCCCCACCCCCACACACACACACACACCTCTTTCTTCACACCTCTCCTCTGCTGCGTTTCAGACCAAGTACAAAGAGGCCGGAAAGAAAGAGATCTCCAGCTCTCACTACTCTCAGCTGCCCGTGACCATGGAAACCCAGCACGCCAAAGACGTCAGCCAGATCCTGAGCGAGGTAGACAAACAAACCCCTCCGTCACAACAAAAAGTAGACAGCGAAAACAGAGCTTTTAATCAAGAATGGACAGACAGTTGCACACAGGCAGTTGAAACTAGTACATCTCATATGTTCCGAGACTGTGGCGATTATTAAAAGCGGCAGTGTGAATCGCCCCTACGAGACGAAGCACAAATCTTTCGAGCAAACATACCCACTCAAATCCGAACTGAGGGCACAGAAAATAAACGATCTAAGAGCCCAATATGATCGATCCACCAGAATCCTAACACATCATTCACTGCCCAACAACGTGCTAACAAATGTTCCCTTCGAGTTGCTTGGATTTTGGGTCATGTTGTATTTTAACTCACTCATGAATGTAATATTGAATAAGAATTGGACTGCTGATGCTGGAACATGGAACACCTGAATAGACAGAAATAGTTACACAGAATTTCAACGTGGAAAGGCTGCCACAAGGCAGAAAAGCCTTCTCAGGAAGGCCATGAGACATAGAGAATCTGTAGGCCTTCTTTGAAGAAGGAACCGGGGTCCTCTGAAAAGGTAAAAGAAAGGGCAAGACAACTGTTGTCACAGGAGAACAGTCAGCAGTGTGAAAACTGTCCAGTCTCGGTACCAAGAAAAGGCAAAACAACTGTTGTCACAGTAAGACAGTCAGCGGTGTGAAAACTGTTTAAAACTTATCAGCAAAAGAGTTCGATGTGGTTCATTCTGAGAGGTAACAAGGACAGAGGTGCAACAAAGAAGAGATGTGGTTAGAACTTTATAAAATGGGTTGGAGGAGGCTTTGTCCTCAGTTCATCTGCCTGATCGCTCTTGCCTTACGCTTATAATATGCTCCATGGACCAGCTCAGCAGCAGTTAACGCCTCTGAAATAAACCGTTCAGTATCTTCACACCTGTTTGCCTTGAGAAGTTTCTTGAGAAGCTTTTAGAATTTTCCACGACAGTCAACATAAAAGGTGTTACACCCCTTCAGACCAGTACAAGAGGAGAGGACATCTACCTGGCCATACAGGAGATGTTAACAAAGAGGGGAATAGAGCCGAAACAAGTGGTTTCAATAACCACAGATGGAGCCCCTGAATTGTACTTTCTTTATTTGATTTGACAGTCAGTTGCTGACTACATACAGACGTTGATACATACTAGGC